>NC_091122.1:123466954-123726954 GCF_040183065.1 Periplaneta americana
GTAAAACTTAATCCAGAATTGACTACTTTTAGTAATGAAATTTTCAAATCCAGAATTAAACAACTCATAACACAATTTTTCCTACTGCAGGCCTATATGTGAAATCACGAGAATTTTACTTGAAGAGATAGGTTTAGAAGTAAATCCCGATAAGACAAAGTAGCCTATATGTATATAGTGTAGTGTATATATTTATTGAACCTTGTATAAATAAGGTCATCAGGCCTCTCTTCCCCTCTACCATGGGATTACAACTACAATATTAAGAATACAATTATAATTATAATTATAATTAATATTAAATTAACAAATACAATAAAAATTAAAGTACTAAAAGATTAACTGATTAATAAAGGCTAGACAGTTTATTGTAGAAGTTAAGAACAAAGAAAGTTTTTTTTTTTTTTTTTTTGCTTAAGTAAAAATTAAACCTATAATAAAATTATATAGTGATGAAATTACCGGATATTGAAATATTTTCTGCTAGAATAAGAGAATTATTTACAAGAAGCCATGTCTAAACGAGTCCCATTACTGACCAAGTGATTATGGTTATAACTCGTGACCAGAACATAGTAAGAAATGGAAATATAAAAATTGGAAGTTTATCCTTTGAAGAGGTGGAAAAATTAAAATATTTTGGAGTAAGAAATATAAATGATACTCGGGAGAAAATTAAACGCAGAATAAATATGGGAAATGCCTGTTATTATTCGGTAGAGAAGATTTGTCATCCAGTCTGCTCTCAAAAAAGCTGAAAGTTAGAATTTATGAAACAGTTATATTACCGGTTGTTCTGTATGGGTGTGAGACTTGAACTCTCACTTTGAGAGAGGAACCGAGGTTAAGGGTATTTGAGAATAAGGTGCTTAGGAAAATATTTGGGGCTAAGAAGGATGAAGTTACAGGAGAATGGAGAGTTACACAACGTAGAACTGCACACATTGTATTCTTCACCTAACATAATTAGGAACATTAAATCCAGACGTTTGAAATGGGCAGGACATGTAGCACGTATGGACGAATCCAGTAATGTATATAGTGTGTTAGTTGGTAGGCCGGAGGGAAAAAAGACCTTTGGGGAGGCCGAGACGTAGTTGGGAAGATAATATAAAATTTGATTTGAGGGAGTTGGGATATGATGGTAGGGACTGGATTAATCTTGCTCGGGATAGGAACAGATGGCGGGCTTATGTGAGGGCGACAATGAACCTCCGGGTTCTCTAAAAGCCATAACTAAGTAATATGTGAGTTATCATGAGTGTAGTCTACTGTAAAGCAGGTTCATTTTCTTCGTAACAAGAAGTATATTATCTCCCCTCAATTATCTTTGTTAATAATAATAATAATAATAATAATAATAATAATAATAACAATAATAATAATAATTTATTTATTCATTTATTTATTATTTATTATTAATATTTGTGTGATGAACAACAGCCAGAGGCCAATTATATTTCAGCACAATACACAAACAGAAGATACAAAGATGCAAAACAAAAATAAATAATATCTTAAATAACAAAAACATACATAAATAAAATTGAGTACAACAGTAAAAACTAATAATCAAAAGAAACTAAACCTTAAAAGGATCTAAATTGTGCCCATGCAAATTGGCATATTTTATGCATCTACAGACTGGAGAAAGTGATTTTGAATTTCGGTTATAAAATTTTTTTTGAAATCTTAAACCTTTTGTAGGAATACGAAGGCTGATATTGTTTATGATAGACTCACAATCAATATCACCCTTGATAACTTTGCAAAAAAAATTGATAATCAAGATAATAATAATAATAATAATAATAATATGTGTTATATATTATAGTTCACAAAGTACATACAAGTAATCAATTAAACCCTTACATTACACACTTTATAATTTTTTACACAAAGATATAGCCTACTATTATTTAAATACAATTTCTACAATTTACATATTTAATAAACAATTTTTTTTTGTTTTATCTTTCATTTGCTTTTAGTTTTGTGCAAGACTCAACTCATTCTAGTATGTTGATGTAATCAGTATTTGTTCACCTTCCTAAGTTGTACTTCACGTCGTTTTAATCTGCGATGTGCAGCTAGCATATCTAAATCTTCTCTTATTCTAGTATTTTCCATCCCTCTTTCGTTACAGAAATACTTATACAGTTCATATAAGCTCTCTCTCGTTGGTAAGCCTTCATTTCTTAATTTTATTTCATAGTATTCTTTTGTCTTACCATCAAAACGATTAAATTTAGAAATTAAAAAAAATAGCTAAATAGTTTCTGACCAAGTCGAATATGTTATTATCGGTGAGTCTAGAAAATGGATACTTGCCAAAATTGAATTTATTTGTCAGCTCAGTAACTTTACTTTCATTTAACAATTCCTTCCTTTTATTTTTTATTTTAGCAATCTTCTCCGGCATTTTATTTTCAGTGTATTTGTTCATAATAATAATAATAATAATAATAATAATAATAATAATAATAATAATAATAATAATAATAATAATCATAATCATCATCATCATCATCTATTTCCAGTTTAAATGTTTGATACATTCGGTTCAGTTTCCTTTAATTATTATTGTACGTAAAAAACGGAAGTGAGACAAGTGATCAATTGGCTTGAAGCTCACATAGGTAGATTTTTTTCTGCAGTATCAAATTTCCTTGACAAGATGCGCACTCGATTATCTTTAAATTGTTTTCCCTTCCTTTTCCTCATTTGATTCGATTCGAATTGATGATAGAACGAAAGACATGGTGAACGGATGATACATTACTAACTTTCTTACGCGGAAATTAGTTTCAATATGTTTAAGAATCATATAGAAATTAGATGATTAATAATTAGTATAATGTGAAATATATGTTCTTATATCTTTACTGAACACACACAAATGGATATTTAAACATTAGTTCATTACAATAGCTAATCCATTATGTTGTCTTCTCTTTAGCATGAAGTTCTGTATAACTTCATCGTCTAATTTTCGCCATAAACGCACACTAACTTTGGAGCTTCAACCTGATTTAGTCTCTCTTTCACAGAAACAATAATAATAATAATAATAATTAATAAATGAAATGTACACTGCGTGACATAGCCGCTGCTGCAGCCTGGCGGGGAAAAGATAAGTTATCTGTGTCGTGTCAACAATGCTCTTGTGTTTTACAATGAGTAACTACAGGGAATTGGTTGACACGTTCAGATTTATAATCTTTCCAAGAATAGGGTAAAAGTTTTAAACATTATAATTCTTAGAGCTGTAGGTCTATGTTATTCCATGAATCTTGCTTTTTTTTAATAATTTATCTAACACCTGGTGAAACGATGAGCCCATAAACATACGACGCTGTCATGGAAGCTGTTGGGTGTGAGAGATATTAGCCTACGTATCTGTAAGTGTTGGTTTTTCTTAAATCAATGTTCATTTGGGAAACAGTTATAAAAGTGGTTTCCTCAACATAACGTCAATATATTATGCATGGAAGTGTTATCTTATATGTAGGGTTCTTATCTTTCCGTGAAATAAAATTATCTATTATCGGTGTTATAAAAATGAGTAAATTGGAGGAGATTTCGTGGAATAAAAATTAGGGCGATTAGTCTGGTTTTGAAGAACGATATCTAAGCCACTGCGACATAAAAAGCTGGTATAGAGTGGGTTAGTAAATAGGAAACGATACTGGTATGCAGTGACCTGTAACGCTCTTTAACCAAGATTATAAAGTATTAATTTATTAATTCAAACATTAAGCTTTCATTATTTTCTGGTTAAAGATTTATTGTGTTGCCGTTAAATATAGCTATTACAGTAGTCGAAATAGTTATTTATGTATTAAGGAAGGTAAGTAGTTTTTATTAGTCGAGTCGGCCTGGGTGGCGCAGTCGGTAGAGTGCTGGCCTTCTACGCCCGAGGTTGCAGGTTCAATCCCGGCCCACATCGATGGCATTTAAGTGTGCTTAAGGGACACTAGGACTGAATTTTTCGCCAAAAAAAAAGCAAAAAACTCAATTTTTTGTTTTTTACATAAATGATGACTTTACACATTTGTCTAAGTTTATTCAATTATAATTAATGAATGAAGGATAAAGTAAAGAACAGTTCTATATGCAATCATTTTTTTTTCTGTTAAGGAATCGTTCATATTTTGTTACATTTAAAGTGCGATATATTTTTTTATGCTCGACCATGCCGAAATGTAGTAATTATACACCTGTTAATAGCCCTTTAATGCACCTCATTAAAGTACACCTATTCATTATAATTCAGTTGTTCAGCCAATGAGAAATCCCCCACCATTGTACTGATTGTATCATTATAAAACCGCAAGTATCGATTATTCTCGGATATGCAATCGAAAGACAATTAGCGAAAAGTCACGGAGGTTGGAAATCCAATACTGTCGCAGAAGGTTATGTTCTGTTACTATAATAGTTAGCGTTAATTGTAAATAATATTCAAATAAATTCAATATGTCATCTCGTTTTTCAATTCTAAATCAATTTCCAGGTTATATCAAGCCTAATGTTCATGTTATTCTCTAGATTATATCAAGGTCAATGACATTCGTGTTTCGGAAAAAATCAATACTTTCGCGTCTGCGCACATCTCACAATTCAGATCAGTTCCGCTCCTCACTTACATAACCATAACATCAATACTTATGAATAATTTCAAGTTATAAATATGGTCGAGCATAAAAAGTCGTCGTATGAAACTTGCCTATAATGGTAATTAAGACGCTTGTATGAAAATTATGAAACTCGCTTGCGCTCGTTTCACAAACAAAAATACTCGCGTCTTAATTACTACAATTATAGGCTCGTTGCATAATGTACTATTTCCTTCGTACCGCTAAAAAAACTTAGTTACTTCAATAAATAAATCATAAATACTCTAAGAAAATAATTAGGCTAATTATGGAAGTAAATAAAAAGACAAGTAGGCCTACTGTAAGTAGATCACATAATCTAGCTAGAACCTCCACGACAGACTGTGGATAATTCCCATCGAAATTTAATTCTGTTATTAACAACAGTAATCGTCATAATGCACATATAGCAAGCGAAAGCGATGATTTGAGTTTTGCATAATAATTCCATGTTTTTAATTTAGAGACTTGCGTGCAATTTTATCTAACTTGTCTGAAGTATTAAGCTGAAATGTTTTGTTCTAAAGGGCTGTGTGAAGGTTATCAGCACAAAAATATCTGCAACAGTAAAGTTGTTTAGAACAGGTGTTGCCATTGTTTCGTTATAAAACTGAACATAATTACGCAAATATTTAGGAATTTCCGTCGTTTTACTGATTTTTAATTCATAATCTTTTCACAGGACTTGAAAGGAAAAACCAAACCGTGTTGTGTTGCACGCTATTCTCGTATTAGAAATGTTTACGCTGGTGTGATAAGTAATAACCCCGATGGTCGTGAAAATTCTCTACTTTCTGGTTCCAAGTATTGATATAAAAAGAACAACGCGACAGAATTCCCAAGTAAATGTCTCAAACTGCGGTCACAGAAAATTACAAGAAACTAGCCGGGCATCGAAGAAATAGTTCTCAAGTTGAGAACTCCATTTAAGGACTGGTAATTGTTATTTTTACAAATAGGCTCCTAACGTTCTCTTACAAACCAAAGAGGATAGTCGTAGACGAGTTGATGGCATGTCGATGAAGGAGTTACGATAGAAAAAAATAAAGCGTAACCGCATTGTCTAGTGGAAGTATCTAAAGAGAAGGCCAGGAAAACTGAAGTATTCAGAGGAAACCTTTCTCACACACAGTTAGGTCAAAACTCTCAAAGAATTAATCTTATGTGGGTTGGTATGCAATGCGAACATTTGAAAACTAGGTTATTATTCGTTCTTTCCAAGTGATCTTATATTAATTGGAACGTTGACTGATATCGTTAAACACAGAAAACTATGAACTAGTGGAATTTGGATTCGATATGTTTTCTCTTCCTTTCTACCAGAGGTCTCTACAATTGTTATCGTCGTATCTAATGACCAGGCTTCGAGGCTTTGGACCCGATAAAATAAGTTTACTGTGCATGAACTATAGGTTGTTGACTAGCTGCAGATAGTGAAAGGTAGAGATGTGTTGAGGTAACAACGTTGCTGTTTGGAATAGAGTACGGTAGTATGAGGAAACACACATATGTACATTCTGAAAGTAAATATACATTACACAATGACAAAGTCAAGAGAATATAAAAATCATTTATTCTCCTTTCTTTTATAAGCATTTGTGTTTAATTATACACAGTGTTAATGGTGGAAATATACATGTAGCAATTTTAATTTCTTCATCTATCCTATTGGTCGTCTTTAGGAAGTACAGTTACAGAACCGAATTGCAATGTACCACAAGATACATTTTCAGTGTCTCAAGCATAAATCTTTTCCGGTTATCTGCCAAACACAGTTTGTACTTGAAAAGCTGCGCTCTGCGTCTCATGACGTGATAAGAGCAAAACGAAAAAACCTAGCATCATTGCAGTCTCTAAGAGACAGTCCTTTATTCTCGGGTGACTCTATATCCACTAATTTGCTGTTTATGTTACACAATGTTCCATATCCGTTATTTTTACATAAAATTGATTTCCACTTCTGTTTTACACGTTCAATAACCTGTGTGCTTGATGCCTCATTAATTCTCTGTGTCATTTCCTCAATTTGAGGGCTTCCGGCATCTCTTGCTCTGACTTTTCTAACCGTGTAATAGTTTCAGTTACATTTTGAAAATAGGTTTGTATGAAAGCCAAATTATTCGTCAGAACCTTCAAATCCAGAGCGTTTTCCTTTGTGTATTTGTTGTCATTCATTCTACAGTACCCCCACCCACTGTACGCTTTACCACTATACTCAGTACGCCGTTATGCGGATTTCCCACTGAACTGCTCTATTGGGTCCGAAGTCTCGAAGCGTGCTAATGAAAATAACGGTATAATGATGGACTTGGACTTAGAATTTAACGTTTTTATGTTAATTCAAGAAAAAAAGTAATCTTAGGACAGAGCGTTCGGCTCGGGTCTGGGCCGATAAAACGCACGTACGCGTGGCGAACGAAGCGACATATTCCGTCTACAACTTCCAACTTAGTTTCCGTGGCGCTCGGCGTAGACAACGGTAATTTCGATTTGTGATCTTACGCAACCGTATTAATAACATACACACAGTTGTATTTTTGTTTCATAGTAAGTACTAACCTGTGTTACAATAGTAATATGCGTTACAAGAGCGGTATGTTGATGTTTTCATGTTCGAGGAAAAGATTGAAAAAGCGAAACGTAGTTGAGCTTTTTTAATTTCCGAGAACATGAAAACAAATATACCGCTTGTGTATTGTACATTATTTTGTGCGAAGATAGTTTATTACATACCTGAAAGAGGAAATTCTAATTAGTTGCAATGAAATATCCATCTTGGTTTCTGTTCAATGACGGCAATTTTGGAAAACAAAAATATCTCTCTTCAACATTGTTGCTATAAAATGTTTTCTGTGTTTACTATATTGCAGCAGGCCGTGATATACGTCTGTCTTTTTTTCCCCAGTCTATAAATGCGAACTTAAAACAAACGGTAAGGTTATGTAATGATTTATTTTTCATTTTAATATTTTAACAATATTATTTATATAACATATTGCAGTAATAACATCTGCATCTGGAATGTTGTTGATTTTTTTCACGGCTTCCTTAATGTTACTTGCATCACGAATGCAATAACTTTAGTGGAGTAGTAGAGGTTATTTAATTTTTGCAAATATTTAAAAACAATAATTAACAGTGCAATTTAGGTAAAATAGCAGTGGTAAGTTTCCAATTTATAATTAGTACTATGTTAAACGTCTCTAAAAATAATATGTTAAAAGCCTAAAGCAGTAAAATGAAAATGTCTCTTAAGCGGTAAGAAGAGGGAAATTGTTATGTGTGTTACGTTGGGAATACTGAATGTGGTATTTCACACTTACCGCGTATTGGTTTTGTGCGGAAAGTAAGCAAATACGCACGATCTCGCACAAAAGTTGTTTACAGTGGTGTCTGTCTGCATTCACATTCCCATCTTTTGATAAAATTAGACTTAATTCGTAGAAGTTCTTCTTCCGTAATTCTTTTGAAATCTGTTCTGACTGAGAATAATAATAATAATAATAATAATAATAATAATAATAATAATAATAATAATAATAATAATAATAATAATAATTATTATTATTATTATTATTATTATTATTATTATTATTATTATTATTATTATTATTATTATTATATAAAGAAATATGTGTACTATTCGTGGATTTGGAAAAGGCTTTTGACAGATTGGATTGGAATAAATTTATGGGGATCCTGAAGATAATTGATGTGGATTGGAAAGACAGCAGACTTTTCAGTAACCTTTATATGACTGAGGACTTCTCTTACTCTAATTCAGGGATGAGACGATATTAGCTCCCAATTATAGTAGAAGAGCTCGACCTTGATCACGAGCGCATAGCGCATCCACTACGTAGCGTCATAACGTAGACAGCAGGGATGTACAGTACATGCAGCGAATAAAGGCAGCAATTATTACAATAACTTGCGTTACTAAATTTCTGGCTATGCAATAGGGCTAATTACTAAGTTATTTAATATACATGTACATATATAAACAAATCGCAAAGGGAAGGGTTTTTTAGGAACAAAAAGAGAAATAGGAAAAGTTAATTGTATAAACCATTTTAATGTTAAAAGCAATTATTTATTATGTAAATACATCACTTCATTGGTTAGGAGAAACTAATAGTGTCTACCTGCTCGACGTGTGTGATCTCTAAGTACTTTTGAGTATTTGTTGAACAAATAATAATGACAATAGTGATTGAAATAGAATATATTGTGTGAGTGTGAAAATGTAGTCCTTATTCTCCAGTCGTGATTATGTAATGAGTTTTCTTAGAGTGATTTGTGAGATGCACGTAACACGAAAAAACAAATTGATTAAATTAAGATATTGAGAGCCATCGTAATTTTTGGGGTCAATCATTTAAGGGGATATGTATGACTTTTAAAACTTCCAAAATTTCGGCCAAAATTTGTTAAATTTAAACTATATAAACAGATCTATAATAATATCATCTGTACAAAATGTGGTGCAATTAGGTCTAATAGTTTTGAAATTATATTTTAAGTAGTCTATATTTTATATTGACGTTACTAAAAAATCTTCTTGCATCAAAGTTTTCAAAATGTTTAGTTCATATTTGCTCAAAATCCTGAAAATAGTTAGTGGAATAAAAGTGAATTAGCATTTTGAGCTTAGTAATAGTATAAGTTAAAGTGCCATCAAAGATAAAATATTATTTCTAAATTAAAGAAACACGTAGTCTAATAAAAGTAAATATCCAGAAACAAGCAACAAATATAACATCAACAATACATTTAAAATAAGAAATAAGAGGAATCTAGATACAATCTACTGACCCAAATGTAAATTAATTTACCTTCGATGTCAATTCCGAAATGAATTTATTTCTCTCTTCTCCTGAATAATGCCTATATATTTTTTTCATGTTGCGTCTCATAATGCCGTTTTATGTTGCTTTTTTTGCAAATGATATATATATTTTTTTTTTTATACAAAACTGGCCTTCATCACCATGTTCGAAGCATAAATATTGTATCTTCCACTATTCCTTGAAAGCTTTAAGCGCTTCCGTTCCGTCGTGATGATCTGTGTTCTAAGATTTGTACATCCTTTAGCAATGTTTACAGGTAAAAGAACTCCGCGCGCGCGCAGCGGGCATAAAAGAACTCTCGCTCGCAATTATTAATCACCCTCGCAAGACTGCTCTAACTCAAACCACAGCGTTTGCAAAGTGCACTCTGATAGAGAACAGTTCGTAACCTTGGCCGTATCCTTGACATGACTGGGTTGAGGGAACCTGACATACAGCCTTCGACATTCTGTACCAGCGTAATTTTTTTTCTTTTGATATATTATGGAAACCATTTCGTCTTACTGTTTTTCTGTCTTTAGGGAACTACATGGAGCAGTGATAGAATAAGTACAAAAAATGTTTGTTTTTACTTGGTTATTTAACTTCGCTTCGCTATATCAAATACTGGGTTATTTAGCGTCGATGGAATTAGTGATAGCGAGATGGCAATTGAGGTGAGGCCGAGGATTCGACATTCGTCTTACGGTTGGGGAAAACTTCGGAAGTAACCCAAGCGGGAATCGAACCCACACCCGAGCGCAATTCCGGATCAGCAGGCAAACGCGCTACCGGCCTTAGCTAAGCCGGTGGCAAAAATGTATTCACAACCGATTTTTAGAGTGGTGGTCCTCCAGTTTGTGGGTTGGGCGAAGGACTAATAACCCATCACCTTAAAAAATACAGCTTGTTACGAAACCACAACATAAGCCTCGAAATGGGACTGATTCTCTGACACGACTACAACAAAGGAATAAGGTTATGAACTTATGAGATTTGGTACTTGGAATGTAACAAGTCTATATAGAACAGGAGGGGAGAAATTTATCGTTTGAAAAGGTGGAAAAGTTCAAATATCTTGGAGCAACAGTAACAAATATAAATGACACTGGGGAGGAAATTAAACGCAGAATAAAATAATATGGGAAATGCGTATTGTTGTTCGGTTGAGAGGCTTTTGTGATCTAGTCTGCTGTCAAAAAATCTGAAAGTTATAATTCATAAAACAGTTATAGCTATTACTGGTTGTTCTATATCGTTGTGAAACTTGGACTCTCACTTTGAGAGAGAAACAGAGGTTAAGAGTAGCTGAGAATAAGGTAATTAGGACAATATTTTGCAGATTTTGCAGAAGCAAGAAAGGGTGCTTTATTATATTTCTAATTAGCCTACTGTACTCGCATTTCTTTTCTTGATATTTTCTGGGCTGAAATGACATTTACATCAAGGAGAATTTCAACTGAAGATTACTTGAAACTCTAATGACTGAATTCCAAGAAGTCGATATTAATAGGCATGTTAATTGTTCTAAGATTCTCTCTTCTTCTTATCCAAAAATAGTCGACATCATTACCATGCTCTGCATTGTAAATTTCCCGTGATTTACGGGTCGGGCGGGTAATTGGTAAATGAAGCTCTAATGGGACCAGGTGTTTAACATCAGGGAGGGCGGAGGAGGTGCTAATATTGCTCTATAATTAATGCGCGCAGACTTAACATTCCTGTGCTTAGCACAACAAACAACTAATACATCCAAGTAGGTCTATTTACGTGACGAATCACTGCCTACAGCAGTTTGGCCAATGAATTAATCTAGGAATAACGAGCTGGACTTGTGCACTGAGGTCGCGCTCGTACGTGAGTTTGAATCCCTGTAGACGGTTATCTGTTTTTTTTATGCTGTGTTCCTAATTATGAAGCCAATAGCAGATAATCCCAGAGTCAGAATCCTCTGATTCATCTCGTCAAATAGCCTACCATTTCGATATCGCAAATTCTATCAACGCTAGAGAAGCATGTAGTTGATTAAGTGTTGTTAAATAACCGGCTTTTTTATTTAATTTTACCGACATAGGCTGTTTTCTCAAAGGTTTTTCTTTGTTTTCCTTTTTTCTTTTTTTTTTCCTTTTATTTCTTTCTGATACGAACACAACACCCATGGCCAAGGCGGGACTCGAACCCACAACTCTTCGCACCAAGCGGTAGAGATATTCCGTGCCTCTACCGCTTGTGCCACCCAGACTGCCTTTGAAAATAGTAACTATCATTACCATTAATACGTCAGGACATTATTATTATTATTATTATTATTATTATTATTATTATTATTATTATTATTATTGTTATTATTATTATTATCATTATTATTAGTCTATTATTGCACCACCACCACCACCACTACCACCACCAACATGGGGATTTAACTCTTATGTTGCAAGACATATCATTATGGTATTTCTTCAGCCACATTGAGGCCAGAGTGTTGTTAGCTGTGTTCCGATGGAAATGATAAGAAAAAACGGACAAAATTAATGTTTGATTGACAACATTTACAAACAGATATGAGTATAATGAATACCTATTGCTTATAGAATTTTCAAGTTTTATAAACTGATATTACTTTATGATGATGATGATGATGATGATGATGATTATTATTATTATTATTATTATTATTATTATTATTATTATTGTTGTTGTTTGGCGCGTTCTCAGGTTGCGTATAGAGGAGACGGCCTCCAGATATGGAGGGTAGCTGCGAATATATTGAATAAGCAGTCGCGGACAGCCGATAAGTGATGGTCCTCCAGCTTGGGAGTTGGGCGAAGGCCTAATAACCCATCACCATAAAAAACAACTTGTTACGAAACCGCAACATAAGCCTCGAAATGGGACTGATTCTCTGGCACGACTACAGGAAAGGAATAGGGTTATGAACTTATGAGATTTGGTACTTGGAATGTAACAAGTCTGTATAGAACAGGAGGGGAGAAATTTATCCTTTGAAAAGGTGGAAAAGTTCAAATATCTCGGAGCAACAGTAACAAATATAAATGACACTCGGGAGGAAATTAAACGCAGAATAAAATAATATTGGAAATGTGTGTAGTTGTTCGGTTGAGAGGCTTTTGTCATCCAGTCTGCTCTGAAAAAAGATTAAAGTTAGAATTCATAAAACAGTTACAGCTATTACCGGTTGTTCTGTATGGTTGTGAAACTTGGACTCTCACTTTGAGAGAGGAACAGAGGTTAAGGGTAGTTGAGAATAAGGTGATTAGGAAAATATTTGGGACTAAGAGGGATGAAGTTACAGGAGAATGGAGAAAGTTACACAACACAGAACTGCACGTATTGTATTCCTCACCTGATATATTTTTGAATATTAAATCCAGACGTTTGAGATGGGCAGGGCATGTAGCGTGTATGGGCGAATCCAGAAATGTATATAGTGTGTTAGTTGGGAGGCCGGAGGGAAAAAGACCTTTGGGGAGGCCGAGACGTAGATGGGAAGATAGTATAAAAATGGATTTGAAGGAGTTGGGATATGATGGATAATCTTGCTCAGGATAGGGACCGATGGCAGGCTTATGTGAGGGCGGCAATGAACCTCTGGGTTCCTTAAAAGACATTTGTAAGTGTTATTATTATTCAATTCAATTCAATTCAATTCAATTCAATTTATTAAGCCATTAAACATACAGTGATAGGCAAAGCTCGGAACTTGGGGACTTGTGTCTTTGCACGTGACTAAGCGACCGGACTTCAATGTCAACATACTCCCGCTTCCAGCACGGAGGTACTGTCAGGTCTTCTACAAAAGTGGTTTCTGGCTCCGACAACATATTGATTATATTATGGTAGGTTGAAACACGTAATTTCATAGCATATATATAATAAAAATAAACATGAAAAATATATCAAATTTACACGTAATTTCATAGCATATATATAATAAAAATAAACATGAAAAATATATCAAATTTACTGTTCTGCTGTGTACATTTTATTACAGTGTATGACTACCTACATTCGAAGATTTTTCGGTATTAGACTTAAAATACTGAATTTTTTCACTGTTACTGTTTTTCTGTTCGATTTTCAGCAGTTGCTAGCTGATCTCGTATCTGAGAAATAGTTTTCAATTAGTGTGTCACTACTAGAGCAGGTCCCTCTACGCCTCGATCCATAGCTATGAACAGATTTTTCTCCAATTTGAGGGACTGCAATGCCTTTCAATGAATTCCGTTTCCAGCCTCTAGTTTGTGTGTGGCACAACTTACAAAATATAAACTCTCCATTCGAAAAAAATAATGTATCTCCTCCGAATTTTCCACGAAATTCTGCATCTTAAATTTAAAACAAAATGTATTTTCAAACTTCTATAATACCCATTCGAAATAACACGTATTTTCTAGTTCCTCAAACAGACCGTTTACCTTTAATTCTCTGAATGTCATTGGGTTCGACATAACAGTTTCTTCGTCCGTCTTCCTGTCATTAGTTGTGGCCACTTTCTTAGTACATACGACTGTCCCTGAGCACTTGCAGCGTGAGCTTTGTGTACGTTGTACCTGTAATCTTACTCATGCACACGACACAAGTCCCCAAGTTCCGAGCTTTGGTGATAGGCTTCGTCACAATACAGAAGGGAGGAAAAAAAAGCATACATTTGAAAATACACATATAATTGAAAACAGTGAAGTTTAATTAGAATGAAAACACAAAACATTTTGAAACTCAAAAATTAATGAAAACACTTCACTTTTAATATAATATTTGTAAATAAATGTAAATAACTTTATTTATTAAAAAACAATTTCGTATGAATTTATGTTAAGAAACTCATCTATAGAGTAGAAAGGATTAATTAAAAGCCAATTATAAAATCTAGCTTTGAAACTATTGGTTGGTAACTTATAATATTGACTGGGAAGCTTATTATATAATTTAATCCCCATGAGAGAAAAATTTGTATTAATTTTATGTAATCTACGGTATGGAATATTAATTTGTTCACTATTTCTAATTTCATGATCATGTATATTGGCTATTAATGAGTAATTGTCTATATTTTGTCGAGTGTAAAGGACTAGGTCATATATATATATATATATATATATATATATATATATATATAAATTTATGACAGTTAATATCTGTAATTGATGGCGGCCGGGTAGCTCAGTTGGTAGAGCAGCTGGCTACGGACTGGAAGGTCCGGGGTTCGATCCCAGGTGGTGACAGGATTTTTTTCTCGTTGCCAAACTTTCAGAACGACGCCGAGGGTCACTCAGCCTTCTATAAAATTGAGTACCGGGTCTTTCCCGGGGTAAAAGGCGGCCAGAGCGTGGTGCCGACCATACCACCTCATTCTAGTGCCGAGGTCATGGAAAGCATGGGGCTCTACCTCCATGACCCCCAAGTGCCTTCATGACATGTTACGGGGATACCTTTACCTTTTTTTTTTTTTTTTAATATCTGTAATTGTCGACAATGTTCAAGATAGTTTGATTCACATAGAATTCTAATGGCTTTCTTTTGCAAAATCAAGACACTCTGAATTTTGCTACCATTTTCCCAAAAAATTAAGGCAAACCTAATTATCGACTAAAAGAAAGAAAAGTAGGCACATCTTAAATAATTTTGAGAAACGCAAGTCACAAATTTCTTTAATAAATATATAACTCTTGATAATTTTGTGCATATATATTCAGTATGTTTTTCCCATGTTAAACTGGAGTCTATAAAAAGTCCTAGAAATTTGGTATAGTTTTGTATGTTGTCCTTTTTTATTACATGATTAAGGTAAAAGTTATGTTGATAGTCTTTTCTTGATTAAGCAAAAAACCATTAGATTCAAACCATAAAGCCATCTGTGATAGAATGTCATTGGTTAGAGCATGTAATTCATTCAGAGTAGAGCTAGAACATAAGAATATTGTGTTATTAGCGTACATAATTGTTATAGCTTTAATGAATTTAGGAAGGTCATTTATTCCTACTAAGAATAGCAGTGGACCAATTATTGAGCCTTGTGGAACACCATAATGTATACTGGAGAGACTTGACCAATTTTCAGCTATTGAGACTAATTGCCGTCTGCCATGAAGATATGTTCTAAAAGTATTTAGTGTATTCCCTCGAATACCATAAAATTCTAATTTTGATAAAATTAAGTTGTGATCAACGCAATCGAACGCTTTGGATAGATCACAAAACACAGCATTAACTTGTTACCTATTTTCAAAATTTCTTAAAATTTTGGTTATTAAAAGTTCAATTGCATCATTTGTTGATTTCCTTTTTCTAAAGCCAAGTTGGTTAGTACTAAAGAGATTTGAATTTTCAAAGTAGTCATAAATTTGATTGAAAATTACATATTCATATATCTTAGATAGCACTGGATTTGACCTACTGCCTTTTTTATAAATAGGGATTACTTTCGAAATTTTTAGTTGATCTGGAAATAGACCTTGTTTTAGACAAATATTGATCATATTTGTAAGAGGAATATAAATTGAATTTAGAACTAAAAAAAAAAATAATTTGACATATCATAAACATTTTTCAATTTGATTTTTTCAAAGTTTCAGTGGTGATCTCTCTCCATTGTTATTAATCATCATAATCATATTTCAAGGATTGCAGCGTTTGGTCCGTTACGTTCTCATTTGTGTGACTATATATTGCGAATCAATGAACCAACACCAGTCATTAACAAAGAGGAAGATTTACTTTTCGTGTCCTCAACATGACGTAAAGCTACCATAAGACAACACCTAAGACAAAGATAGACACAGAGTTTCTGCACAGTCTAGTATAGACAGCCATGAAACTCAATACGTAGTAAATATGCATCCATAGATAGTTGCTAACCACTAGGATCGCTAATATCGCCTCATTACAGACAATGCGAAATAGTACCTGCACAGTCTATTGTTCCTAGCACCCTCACAACTCAAGCTTCGTGACTGTATATACTAGACTGTGGTTTCTGTGAGAAGCAGAAGGAGCTTCAATATGCCTGTCCGGAATCGAATCCTCTTCCGCGAACAGCGACATACATGAATGATGATGATTATGATGATTTATGGTGATGATGTGTCGATCATTGGACAATGTAGGACCTGCAATGTCAGTCAGTCCGTCCGACCGTCTCTGTGCCGTATTGACGTCAGTCTATCTATTATAACGTTACCGGTCTGCCTTTGTGACAAAGCATTGCCTAGTAATTGAATTGTCAGATTGTCGAGTGATCAATGAGGGATGAGCCGGGCTGCATCTGACATTTTGTTGATATAAAACAAAATTACAAAGCAGACACTTGGGCACGGTTCCACGACGCAATCAACATCAGCCTCTTCCATCCCTTTCCCACCCTCTTCAAATGCACCAACACTGTGAATCGAACAAGGGCACAAGGCATCTGACGCTCTTCACAGTACAGAGATTGATCGTCGATAACTCGTATGAGATTTGTGGTGGACGAAGTGAATTTGAGATGGGTTTCCTAAGAGTACTTTAAATTGTATTTCTCATTCTGATTTTTTAAACTGATATCTTCTCATAAAAAACTGATTTTGAACATTTTACGAATATTTATATAACATTTGTAATAGACAAAGGAACCGCAGGAGAGGTCTCCTGAAAGAAATTTACTTTTTTGTTATTATTTCTAATTGGAGTCTGATTGTTAAAGGATGCGTAATTCGATCCTCGATGCTGTGCGATTATTGGTGACAAAATCAATTTGGAACATTTTCTCCAATTAATTCACTCATTTATTTATATTATTCCCGATTCCTTGTAAACAAATTAATAATAATAATAATAATAATAATAATAATAATAGTTGTAGTAGTAGTAGTAGTAGTAGTAGTAGTAGTAGTAGTAGTAGTAGTAGTAGTAGTAGTAGTAGTATTAAAACAATAATAATAGTAATACTAATAGTAATAATAGTTGTAATAGTAGTAGTGTTAGTAGTAGTATTAATAACAATAATAATAGTAATAATAATAATAATAATAATAATAATAATAATAATAATAATAATAATAGTAATAGTAATAATAATAATAATAATAGTTGTTGTAATAGTAGTAGTAATAATAGTATTAATAGCAATAATAATAGTAATAATAATAATAGTTATAGTAGTAGTAGTATTAATAACGATAATAGTAGTAGTAGTAGTAGTAGTAATAATAATAATAATAATAATAGTAATAATAATAAGAATAGTTGTTGTAATAGTAGTAATAGTAGTAGTATTAATAACAATAATAATAATAATAATAATAATAATAATAATAATAATAGTTGTAGTAGTAGTAGTGATTAATTTTTATTTATTTATTTTTATTTATTTAGAATATTAACGTGGAAAACAACAGCACGAGGCCAATTACAGTTTAGCACAAGACAACAGTAATGATAGTAATAATAATAGTTGTAGTAGTAGTAGTGGTAGTGAGTAACAATAATAATAGTATTAATAATAGTAATAATAATAATAATATTTAATAATAGTTTTTCCTCTAGCTGCAGATGAGGTAAACATCTTTCCCAGTGTTCCCCCTTCTGTTAATTAACTTCCATGTTCCTAATCGCCACCATGCTAAATCCAAACGTTCTTCTTTCGGAGTTAACTTTTGTCTGCATGAAATTTTCATTTCCCTGTAATTAGACCTAATTAACTGCCATAACTTTATTAAATTACTATCAAGTTCTTGTCTAGAGTGTCTCATTGCTCCTCATATTATGATTTTGTATAATAAAGTTAAAGCTATGTTCATTTCCTAGTTATTTTGCCATGCCCAATTTAATCCTAATCTGATACTATTATATTCTAATTTATTCTTTTAGAAAATTCGATTTCATTTTCGTAGACGGCAAACATTTTAAGCATTTTTCTCAATATTATTGTATCTTTCTTCTGTAATTTATATCAGATATCTGTTTTCCTTACTGAAAGAGACACCATGCTACTATTCGTACCCATTTCATACCTAGGCAATGTGTTAGAGGAATTCCGAGGAACATCTAATTTTTTTTTTACAAATTTTTGACCTTATTCTGTCAATATATAATCGGAATAAGTTATTACCCATATTTATCTATTATCAATTGTCTTACATTCAGTTACAGTTTTGTGGATATATTTATTTGAAGTTTTTACTACCAATATTTGGTCATTTATTTGAACATTTGTTAATTTCTGTTACCAAAGTAATCAAGTTGAGATTTCCGTGCATATTTTTGTAGTGAATGCTTCTTTGTTCGAGATACAACAAAATGAAATCTAACACATTTAGTGTAATATGTTGTTGAAGAAGTCTCCGCTAGGTGCTGCATATGCCAATGCTCACGCGTGCTGTCATCTATGGAGTATTAGGTAATCTACATGAAAGTCAATAGCGACAAGTGTTCTCATAATTAACCAGATAGCCGGTTACCGGTAGGAAACTTAATAACGTCATTGGACGAGACTGTTGTTCTCTTTCACTGACGTAGGCGTTCCCCTGTGTGCACCACGGGAGGGGATGATGATTAATGGAGCTATGGTGGAATACCGGTTGGGAAAACGAACCCGAATTACCAGCTTTGAAAGCCGTTCGGTAAGCAGCGTTTCTCAAACTTTTTTAAGTCGGAACAGTTCCGAGGACCACCTTACTCTTGTTCTCTTCGAAAGCAAATATATCATTTTTATAGCATATTTTAATATCAGTATATTTATATTTTAAAACAGAAATTAATTAATTAAAATTAATTTAATTCATTTAATTTTATATTAGTATTAACTAATTAAGTTATTGTTAATAGAAAAAATTCATTTTCGTTTTTTTAATAAATCAAGGCTATTAGAGTTTGGATAATCTTTAACTCGTTAACTAAACAAAATGAATAAATATTGGTACTCACATTAATGAGATGGATGAGCCTGCCGATTCTTGCACAGTTGTTTTATATTTGGACGTATGCTGGTAAGCTTAAGTCGGAGATCGTCACATACATCGAGTCGATTTCGGTACTTTGCTTTTATTAGAGTTAGTGATGAAAACCCTTTCTCACATAGATACGTAATAGTAAACTGAATTATATTCTGTAAAGCACCATTGTACAGTTCGCTACATTCTCTTTTCAGTTGTGATGAGGTACAGAAATTAACCATACCTTCCGCTTGAAATTTCATTTTAAGTCCGGTGTCATTCGAGAGTTCAATTAATGTTCTCTTTCATTCAATGAAAGTTTGTTACTTTCAATATGGCAATGAAAGGGATTGCGAACCCATGAAAATTCGTCATATTTATTGGAAAATAAGTTTCAGATTGTGATCTCAGAGTTTCGAAATGCGAGCTTATGTCATTTCATAATTCTTTTCCAATAACGAAATTATTTTCAACCAAAAAATACTGTAGGGTTGGAAATACTGAAAAAATTGTCTTTTTACGGAACTGACCCTCAAACCAAGTTTCTCGAACATTCTTTCCTCATGTGCATTGTGAACAGTCAAAGAATTATCAGGTAGAGAGAGATTTAGTTCATTTAGTTTTGAGAATACATCTGGAAGATATGCCAATGTACTTAGCCACATATCAGCTGATGTGCAGGGAAAAGATGGCGAGAAACACGTTCATAGTGCTTTAACTCCCTCTTTTGTTGTTGAGAGTAAAGTGGGAAGTCGGTAGACAGATGGGTAACAAATTTTATAAAATGTCAGTACTGGGAGAAAAAATGAAAGGTGATTGCCACGTGTCATTTCCAATCTCTGGGATTTTCAGCTATAGTGTGATACGCAATTCGTTTGAATTTTATTTTTCCTTCTGTCCTTTTTGAAAGACTACAAGGGCAGACCTCGGGGACCAGAGGTGGTCCGCGGACCATAGTTTAATGTATCAAGGTTCAATTAGAAGCTTACCTACATAACAGACGTACGACTAACATATTGTAATGTCAGATGTGTCGAAAATATAACTGATCCTGCCCTCCTCACCTTGTATCGTTCATACGTTTAACAAAACGAGTTGAAAATCTCTCTCAGCTTTTTTTCCCTCCCTTTTTTAATTTCAGTTCTACCAGGTAGAGTAATTTAGATCCATTAAATCCAATTTAAGTTGGTAACATCATCAGCAGGGGGTGCACACCCTGTCAAGTATCCCTCTCCACCCTCCTGCTGATTGAGATTCTAGTATTTTATCGAATTATTCTAGAAGAGCGACAGAGCTATAATTATCTGGAAACGCGCTTGAAGCTCATTATATACGTATCAGTGTGTATACTGCCACAGTAATTGTACGTATGGTCAATACGTAGATACAATATGAATTAAATTTCATTGGACTGTATGAAAGTCTGAGTTGATAATCAACTGTAAATTTTTGTATTGGGTGAGCGTGAAGGGCAGAAGAGGAAAAGGAGGAAAAGGAGTGAGAGGGGGGAGGGGACAGAGAGAGAGAGTGTTTATAATGAAGCGATCGCTTTAAACACCTACAGACCGATTATTTATTCCCGACAGCTCAGCGACGCGAAAGAAGGGAAGTAATCGGAGGAGTGGGGAGAGTTCCGGAGTAGAGATAAGGGCAAGCAGTCGGTAAAGGCAAGCGAGTGAATAAACCAAACACCCCTTGGCGTAACTAAATGGACTGGCCTGTCCCACGCGCATATCTCCGGCGACTGTCAGGACTAAATAATCGTACTGTACGTATATGAAATAATAATTGCTCTTATGCGCATTATGTTTCCTAAATATAATGGTTTTATGATTACAATATTAACATTAATATAAGACTGAATTAGGCCTATCCTACGATACCTTTCTTTTTCATTTTCATTTTATTTTATTCTATAGATCTTACATGAGCATTGTAGCTTTGAAATTTGGAGCAACTCAGAAGTTATACAAGAATACACAATTCATAGAAAGTAGATTAATTTAATAAAAATAATAAATAATTCATCAGCTGAGTAGAAAGTATAGTAGAGCGTCTCGTTTAGGCACAGTGTAAGCGTAAGCAAAGTGCAGGTAACCTGTGTGGGGAAGACGAGCCGTGCGATAAACACGAGGGATGCACAAGGTTTTAGTTACAACATTTATGGCGGAGCATTAATTGAAATTATATTTTCCAAAAACACACACAACAAAAGAACACAAATTGCATAACGTTATCATACACATATTTTAACAAACAAACAATTGTAACGTTGAAATAATTCAATATAACAAATCATATAGCCTAATTAGCAAATTAGATGAGGGATGCACAAGGTTTTAGTTACAGCATTTATGGTGAAGCATTAATTGAAATTATATTTTCCAAAAACACGCAAAACAAAAGAACACAAATTGCATAGCGTTATCATATACACATTTTAACAAACAAGCAATTGTAACGTTGAAATAATTCAATATAACAAATCATATAGCCAAATTAGCAAATTTGATGAGGGATGCACAAGGTTTTAGTTACAGCATTTATGGCGGAGCATTAATTGAAATTATATTTTCCAAAAACACGCAAAACAAAAGAACACAAATTGCATAACGTTATCATACACACATTTTAACAAACAAGCAATTGTAACGTTGAAATAATTCAATATAACAAATCAAATTTGCTACTTATATGATTTTGCTTTCAAGCAGCATTTTTACGGTCATGAATTTCATTCTCTGTATGACTAACATAATATCATCGTCTTCTGTGGCCAAATTGACAAAACTACATTATATTGGTCTGAAGTTGGTAGGTATAGTGCCTGATTAAATTGAACTTTGAGAAGGGATAATTACGTTTAGGAAATAGTATTGTGACTTCAGACCAATATATTGTAGTTTTATTAATTCGGCCAGAGAAGACGGTGATATTATGTTAGTCATACAGAGAATGAAATTCATGACCGTAAAAAATGCTGCTTGCAAGCAACATCATATAAGTAGCAAAGTGAAAATTTTGACTTAATGCTTTTGATAAAGATTTTTCACCAGAGGGTCTTCATCGTTTCAAGCATGCGCCCATAATGTCAGTTGAAGCAAAAAGGAGTTATTATTATTATTATTATTATTATTATTATTATTATTATTATTATTATTAAAAATCTTGGTATTTTTGTTAGATTTTAGTGTCATATTTTCAGAAATTTAAGATCATTTTATAGGTAATTTTTCTGTGATTTATAGGTCATCAACTTCCGAGCCCTTTTTTCATCAATATACGTCAATTGTCTTGGCTGTTCACCTCTTCTGTTGGTTATAAATTCCGTAAAAATCTGAGCAGAGGGAAAAATTGTTTCGTAGAAAACAGTGAGCAACTTTAAACCATGCAAAAGTAGGTATACATAAATCATAAATAAAATTAGCCTATTAATGCAACCGGCTTCTTAGCTTTCTCTACTTTTCGCAATTCAGACATGTACTAGCCTATATGTAGTTCGGATAGTTTTTATTCTGGTCTTATATCTTCCCTCATTTCTATATCTACTTGATGAATGTCACACATTAAATTTCGAGTAGCAGTTACATTAGCTTCTCTGTCTTTATATGTTTTACACGGTTAGTTCCATAAATACTAATACTTTCCAAAAGCACACAGTTTTAACAGGTTGTTCCTTTGACCAACTTCCCATCTTGAAATACATCCGTTTAAGGGTATTGGGTAGACTTTTAATAGTTTGTTTCGCGTATAAATAAGAACATATATATATAACACCTGCCACATTTGCAATCTGTCTACAATCGACAATAAGTAAATATTATAAAAGAATATGACATGAGTGGAGATGTTATTCCATGACAACACTCCAAAAGAAAAATAACAATGTTTAAAATAGCTGTAGTAAAAATGAATGGAAGGTCAAGAGCATTGATCCTTTTAAGTCTCCTTATTGTTTGACTATTATCCAGCAAATGTAATGCATGATGATTGGGATGTTGATTTAATCGGTGCAGGTATTTTTTACTGAACTTAGAGATTTCTTCTTTCACAGTTGGAATGTTTAGGTCACGATGAATGACATCATTACGGACATACGATGGTGCAGTGATAATGGAACGTAAAGTTTTAGACTGATACTTCTGCAGTATTTCAATGTTTGAGTTGCTAGCAGTTCCCCAAAGTTGAATGCCGTATGTCCAGATTGGTTTTAGTACGACTTTATAAATGAGAAGTTTATTTTCTAATGACAGTTTTGACTTAGGTTACAATAACCAATAGATTTTTGATGTTTTAAAATTTAATTCTTTACGTTTAGTTTCTTTGGGTGCTATGCATAGACATTTCGCTAGCCCGCGCTACAAGCGTGATAAACTAGCCCCGGCTATCGACTGATTACTTGTATAGGATTCATATAATATATCGCTAACACTGGTTCATGAATACGAAAAACGTTAGTTCGCTGATCATCCACCGGAAGCCCGCGCTAAGAATGTCTATGAATATGGCCCAATGTGTTTACGCCATGTTAATCGGCGATCTAAATGCATACCTAAATATTTAACATCGTCTGCTTCGGGAAGTTCTTTGTTGTAAAGTGTTACAGGAGGAGAGTTTTCAGTTCTGGTTCCAAAAGTAACAATACGAATATATAAAATAATTTTTCCTCTGTTTCTATCTAACACATAATAATGTTCTTTACACCGTGTGATAAACAAATGCTGGTGAGGTGTGAGTCGGCTACAGAAACAAATTATCTTTCTGGAATATGCCCTCTGTATTTTTTTTCCTCTAAACGTAAGCAAAAAAGAGCAAAATAAATTGTATTTAATCATTCTGTTTGAAATATCTCAATGATTTACCTCTTGAAATTACTGAAATGACTTACGGTTCATGCTGTTATTTACATGCTATCTGGATAACGTTAAATTCGCTTAAATTAGAAATATGGCATAGTGGTATTAAAACTGCGTTAGCGCCTCGTTGAGAGTTATCATAAGGAAAGTATAATCCTAACAGCAGAACTCATTTCAACTAATCCTATCCTCGCATATGCAAAGGCTGGTATCGCAATGTCTAGGCTGGTTGCTATGGTTAAGCGAAACAACTGTATAACGAGATTCGTGCTTTTAGTCCACGAAGAGATTGCTGAGCGCGCTTCGAATGAAGATCGAAATACACTTTGTAAGCAGACTTAGGCGGAGATAGCACTGCCAGCGTTTTGAATGCAGCCTTGCAAGCGCTGCGACTCTCTCGACCTAGCATGAATGCATTGCAAAATTAAACCATATCAACCTACCAGTCTCCTCTCCTCTCCTGTTTCAATTTTTTTCTTTATTCTTGTATTTTATGCAATTGTTATTTATCTCAATGTATTACGAGTAGGCTTAATATTGTCTTTAGTTTTAAATTCTCATTAGAAAAAATGTTATGCTGCAAAAAATGTATTCCGAAATTTTAAATAGGCCTATGAGGGCCATCACTACAAGTAAATAATATTATAATAATATAATATTATATGAAAAAGCTGTTGACAATAAATGAAGGGTTCAGAACCATAGTGGGCCAAGCACCATTTACTAAAACCATCGAAAACAAGGGTTAAAATGAAGTTATTACCATATTTCAATGGAAACATATAGAAAGCAATAGGCTATAAAGTATACACATTGAAACTAAATGATATGTCAATCTTCATTAAACTATGGCATTCACTTAACATTAACCCTTGCTTTCTCCGTTTTTAATAAATGGCGCTCGGCCCACTATGGCTCTGAACCCTTCAAATATTCATATGCGTAGTATTCATATTCCGAGATTTTCATGCAATTGCACGTTTTCAGCATCCTGATAATGAAAAAGTGTGTGTGTGTGTGTATCCAATGCCTACCAACTTCACTTTCATGATTCGGTTTCCGCATATTGCAGATAGGTGACAGGACTGTGACCCATTTTCAAGTTGCACACTACTTCGGAAGGCTACGCTGTGCATGATATGTATCTGTGAAGAGTTATGTCGTATAAAGAAAAAGTGGTTTTGGGCATGCGTCTGCCTGTCTTTCTGTCTGTCTGCCGTCTCTCTCTGTCTCTGTATAGTGATTTCTTATGAAATAATATACTCGTAATCACTGATTTTTTTCACATCCAGAATCATTCATTCATTCATTCATTCATTCATTCATTCATTGACCAAATTTTGAAAAATCATCAAAATTTGGTTTTATGTTCCAAATAATTATTTCGAATTTTGTGCGCGAGTGCCTGTAATTACGTAACAGTGGCAAAGTGTGCTGTACTTACTAGGGTAGTCAGTACAATTTTCGTTTATCTTACCATCATTACTGAATATTTTATATCCTTGTGCAGTTATCATTAATAAAGTCTATACTACTACTATTACTACTACTGCTAATAATAACAATAATAATAATAATAATAATAATAATAATAATAATAATAATAATAATAATAATAATAATAATAATAAACCAGTATTATAGTTCTATATTATTATTATTATTATTATTATTATTATTATTATTATTATTATTATTATTATTATTATAACTTACTTACTTACTGGCTTTTAAGGAACCCGGAGGTTCATTGCCGCCCTCACATAAGCCCGCCATTGGTCCCTATCCTGAGCAAGATTAATCCAGTCCCTATCATCATATCCCACCTCCCTCAAATCCATTTTAATATTATCTTCCCATCTACGTCTCGGCCTCCCCAAAGGTCTTTTCCCCTCTGGCCTCCCAACTAACACTGTATATGCATTTCTGGATTCGCCCATACGTGCCCTGCCCATCTCAAACGTCTGGATTTAATGTTCCTAATTATGTCAGGTGAAGGATACAATGCGTGCAGCTCTGCGTTGTGTAACTTTCTCCATTCTCCTGTAACTTCATCCCTCTTAGCCCAAAATATTTTCCTAAGAACCTTATTCTCAAAAACCCTCAATCTCTGTTCCTCTCTCAAAGTGAGAGTCCAAGTTTCACAGCCATACAGAACAACCGGTAATATAACTGTTTTATAAATTCTAACTTTCAGATTTTTTGACAGCAGACTAGATGACAAAAGCTTCTCAACCGAATAATAACACGCATTTCCCATATTTATTCTGCGTTTAATTTTCTTCCCGAGTGTCATTTACATTTGTTAGTGTTGCTCCAAGATATTTGAATTTTTTTCACCTCTTCGAAGGATAAATCTCCAACTTTTATAGTTCCATTTCGTACAATATTCTGATCACGAGACATAATCATATACTTAGTCTTTTCGGGATTTACTTCCAACCCTATCTCATTACTTGCTTCAAGTAGAATTTCCGCGTTTTCCCTAATCGTTTGTGGATTTTCTCCTAACATATTCACGTCATCCGCATAGACAAGAAGCTGAGGAAATTAAACACAGAATAAATATGGGAAATGCGTGTTATTATTCGGTTGAGAAGCTTTTATCATTCAGTCTGTTGTCAAAAAATCTGAAAGTTAGAATTCATAAAACAGTTATATTACCGCTTGTTCTTTATGTTTGTGAAACTTGGACTCTCACTTTGAGAGAGGAACATAGGTGAAGGGTGTTTGAGAATAAGGTGCTTAGGAAAATATTTGGGGCTAAGAGGGATGAAGTTACAGGAGAATGGAGAAAGTTACACAACACAGAACTGCACGCATTGTATTCTTCACCTGACATAATTAGGAACATTAAATCCAGACGTTTGAGATGGGCAGGGCATGTAGCACGTATAGCCAATCCAGAAATGCATGTACAGTGTTAGTTGGGAGGCCGGAGGGAAAAAGATCTTTGGGGAGGCCGAGACGTAGATGGGAAGATAATATTAAAATGGATTTGAGAGAGGTGGGATATGATGATAGAGATTGGATTAATCTTGCTCAGGATAGGGACCAATGGTGGGCTTATGTGAGGGCGGCAATGAATCTCCGGGTTTCTTAAAAGGCAGTAAGTATTATTATTATTATTATTATTATTATTATTATTATTATTATTATTATTATTATGCAACGCATATTCTACTTTACTTATAGGCCTACATTAACATAGTATTAAATGTTTTAGAAAGATATTACAGCGTAGACGAGCATCCATCCTATCTACCCTTACACATCGCTACTGCTGCGTAATATGTTTTAGGTGTCAAACCTCATTTTTCCTCTTCCCACACTATTGCATAAAAATGTAAATATCTCCGGAACTATTTTGTAAGAGACATTGTGGTTTGCGTGTTTTGTAGCTGAAAGTTTGTTTCACTAGTTGATTGCGTTGTTGACTGTAATGGCTTCCTTTGTTGTTCAAAACAAATTTAGTATTCTATGTTTTTGAAAGTTATAAGTTTTCTAATGTTTACTTTGTCGTTCATTTTCTCGAAGTTAAAAATTCATACCATATATACCGTTTTCTCAGAAACTAAGATAGCTAGAAACATGAAATGTTTACAGCATATCTAGAGTATTGCATTGATTGCTGTGTTCTAGTTTCAGATTATTGGGATAAAAAGTTTGTTGTGCATGAATATTAATGTAAATTTATTTTTATTAAAACTAGCCGATTGCAAAGAAAGGACTTTCAAGGCAATAAAGAATCAGCAATAAAATGTTCTTTATACAAACAACGAGTCAAAGCCAGGATAGGAGGAGAATGTTTGAAGGAAGTGAAATTAGGGAGAGTAGTACGACAAGGATGCTCTTTATCACTTACCCTGTTCAACATATACTTGGAGGATTTGGCGAAGAACTGTTTTCAGAACATAGAAGGGATGACAGTAAGAGGCAGAAGAATAAAATGCATAAGATTTGCTGATATGACGTTAGCAGAAGAGACGGTACCAAGGGATATGCTACTGAAGCTAAATGACAGCTGTGAGCAGTATGGATTGAAGATAAATGCAAACAAGACAAAGACCATGATTGTCGGAAGAAAAATGAAGAAGGTAAACCTGCGAATTCGAAACGAGGCAGTAGAACAACTGGACAGCTTCAAATACTTGGAGTGTACTATACAAGTAGTAACATGAGCTGCAGCCAGGAAGTCAAAAGAAGGATAGTAATGGCAGAGGAAGCTTCTGTGAACCTCTGGGAAAATAACTAAGGAAGAGGCTAAAGAGTGCTTGTGTGGAGTGTGGCATTGTATGTGGCAGAAATATCGACATTACGACGATATGAAGAGAAGATACTAGAACCATTTGAAATTGGGTATGGAGAAGAATGGAGCGTGTGAAATGAACAGACAGAATAAGAAATTAAGCTGTACTGGAAAGAGTGGGTGAAGAAAGAGTGATGCTGAAATTGATCAGAAAGAAAAAAAGGAATTGGTTGTGTCACTGGTCGAGAAGAAACTGCCTTCAGGAGGATGCACTAGAAGGAAAGGTGAACGGGAGAAGAGTTCGGGGCAGAAGAAAATATAAGATAATAGACGACATTAAGATATATGGATCACATGAGGAGACAAAGAGGAAAGCAGAAAATATGAAAAATAGGAGAAAGCTGGGTTTTTAGTGAAATACCTGCCCTTAGGCAGAACACTGTGTATATCTGTAATACTTTCTAAGGTAAAGGTACTTAACGCGATTAATTTAACATTGGTAATATTAGTTCTTCTGATCTCACTTCAAGTCAGGTGTACTTCCTCTCCTTTCTATATTACAGTTTGGTGTGTGTAAATTATCTCATTTTTTCTCTATAGTAAAATCCATAAAAGTGATTACGTTAATGAGTAGTGTATAACATTCACTCATACGGAGAATTCTCAGACATAAGATAATAATTCAATGTTACGTCATTCATTGTCGAATACCATAAGCCTGACGTTACATTCCAAGAGATATATCAACGCAATTACGAGTCTCACATGACGTGTTACGATATTCGGCAATTTTATTGCACCGCGAAGTGAGTAATCATGATGACTCGGATAAATCTCGCAGATAACTTATCAACATCGATAATTTCGGCCAAATTTGTTAATGATTAATATAAATAAAAAATGAGAGTCAAGAAGGTGACACATACTTTCTCTTACGTTTCAGTCTTTCGTAATAATGCAGTTCTTTTATCATTACTCGAAATATTTTCGTTACCCATTGACCGTTACTTGACTGTGGATGTTTTTCATCGGTGAAATCGATGATGGCGAGGTGAGGACGAGGAATCACCATGTGATTACCTGACAATCGAATTATAGTTACAAAACCCTCAAGCGGGTATCAAATCCATGCTCGAAAATTGAGCCAAAAAAAAAAGAGGAGACTGCAATGAGTGCTGCAGCAAAGCAGGACAAGTGAAAAGGCATTTCTAAGTTCAGTTACAAAGTGTCAACGATTTGGTGAATGTTCATACACCACCCGCAATCAACTAGTGCAATGTCTAATCCAACTGGTATCAGTGATATGTAATTACAGTAAATCGTAGTTCACCGTATGAAAACTTTAAATTAAAAAAATGAATAAACGTGCACATTAAATATTTAGAGAGAAATTTATAAAGAACAAATTCGCTTTTAAGTGCTTCATTTTTCGTATCTCATTTTAACTATTATAAATCAATTATTTTATTTTTGGATTCTAAATAGTATTGAGCATAAAAGTGTTAAATTTAACCATATTTAATTTATGTCTCTTATTGTACGAACATATAAAAAAGTGTAGCTCAGTCGGCGCTTGTCTGCCAATCCGGAGTTGCGCTCAGGCGTGGGTTCGATTCCCGCTAGGGTTTGTTACCTGGTTGGGTTGGGCGTACTAATTGTTATTTCACAATTTATAGCAAAAACATGGCGTACTCTTATTCTTTCTTTTAAAATAATAGACGAAAACATCAACTCATATACTGTTGATATACAATTTCATACAGAATATGAAATTATTCTGTAAAATTATCTTTTAATGAATTATTGATCTTACTGATAAATTTAACTTTCTTTTAGATCCTAGAGGTATGTAAATCTTTCCCTCACCAACTTATAACTTCGTATTAATGGGAGTGAAACGTGGGCGATCATTCTGTGAAATGTACGAGTACTATAATTTAGAAATCAGACCACCGAGATACGTTCATGTTGTTTAAAATAAATTATTTTCTCTCAATTTGTTTTCCGCGAAAAGCTGTTCCCTGGGGCAAAATGAAATACGTGAAATATTGATGAAAGATCGGTTAAATACAAATCAGCTTAGTGTAATATTTGGAAAGCTAATTGCTTTTGATTTATAAATCACGAACCGCTTACGAGTGAATTCACGTGTTCACAACACTGAAAATATAAACGAACGTTTGTGTGTGTGTGTGTGTATGTGTGTGTGTGTGTCTGTGTGTGTGTTTATGAAACTGTGTGACAGCGAGAAGCATCAAGCAGAGAGATAAAAGTTTACAAATTGCAAAAATTGACAAGGGATTTAAGAAAATTTCAATGATTGCTTGAAACCCCCTATATTCGAATTAAAGTAATAAACTGCAATTTGTACTTTCCTCATTTTTTTTCTTAGATTTTAAGATTCTTTCTGACATAGCAGACTATCTAAAGAACAAAGAATACTATACAAATTTGCATTTCTTGATACAATAATTTTAGCATAGACAAAAGATTCAGTTTGCTAATACATGATAGTATGAAAAAAAAAGTATGATAATTGGACTATATAATTTGGTATCCAGTTTATACTGCATAAATGGTTGTTAAATATTTCAATAGAACCTTTCAAAGCATGAAGGGCTACTTCGAAACAAATTTGCTTTGGAATGCCGAAATTTTTACTAAAACTTAAAAACTGTCTTGGAATGGTGCCATGTTTTCCAATCACCAATCCAATGATGGAGAAATTGATATTCATGTGTATCGTGTAGATTTCAAAATACAGGGTGTTTAAAAAATACGGGGCATAATTTCAGGTATGTATTTCCCACATGTAGACAATCAAAATAGTTCATTACAACATGTGTCCGGAAATGCTTTATTTCCGAGTTATGGCCTTCACAACATTTAAATTCACGGGAACGTTTTTCTTTCCGCAGGTCGTTGCCGTCAAAGGAGACATTAAGAGGGCACTCTGACAGTTCAATCCGAGGAGAAGGTTACATTCAGTGTTGTGTAGGCGTTAGACTGTGCGACATGTATTCAAATCAAGAGCTGGCAGAGATACACTTCATATATGGTAAGGCGGACGGCAATGCTGCGCTGGCTCGTTGTTTGTACCAGGAGAGGTACCCACAGCGACAATGTCCAGATCGGAAGACATTTGTACGTCTCCATTACCGTCTGTGCGAGTATGGAAAATTGAACTCTCCTGGTTTGGGAAGGGGACGACCAAGATCTACAACTTCAGAAGTACAGGAGGAGATTCTGGAGGCTGTGAACATGACTCCTCCTATCAGCACACGAAGGGTAGCGTTGCAAGTCAATGTTCCTCATACGACTGACTGTCTGGAGACAGTTGAAAGAGTATCAATTGTATCCTTATCATTTGGAACGTGTTCAGGCCCTGTCACCAGCAGATTACCCTGCACGAGTTAGGTTCTGTCAGTGGTTCTTGCAGCAGTGTGGTGTAAATCCGAACTTTCCTGCCTTAGTATTATTTACAGATAAAGCACAGTTCACACGAGATGGCATAACAAATTTCCACAATCAGCATGTATGGGCATATGAAAACCTACGTGCAACTGTTCCATCTCATCACCAGGTGCGGTTCTCCCTCAACATGTGGGCCGGTATCATTGGTTATCGATTAGTTGGACCCCATGTACTTGTAAACAGACTTACGGGGCAGGCGTACACAAACTTCCTGGAAAACACCATACCTCATGTTTTAGAAGACACTCCACAGATCAATCGTCAACACATTCACTTCTTGCATGATGGCGCTCCTGCACACTTCAGTCGTACGGCTCGCCGGTACTTGGATCGAAGGTTTGCTGATCGATGGATAGGTAGAGGTGGCCCAATTGCTTGGCCTCCACGCTCACCTGATCTGAACCCTCTCGATTTCAACTTGTGGGGCCATTTAAAATCATTGGTTTATTAGTCTCCGGTGCCTGATTTGGAATCCCTTCGGAATCGAATTGTGGCATGTTCTGAGGACATGCGCAATACTCCTGGAGTTTGGGATCGTGTTCGCAGGTCAATGAGACATCGATGTGAGATGTGTATTCAAGCAGGAGGTGGACATTTTGAACATCTTCTGTAATGACAACGACCTGCGGAAAGAAAAACGTTCCGGTGAATTTCAATGTTGTGAAGGCCATAACTCGGAAATGAAGCATTTCCGGACACATGTTGTAATGAACTATTTTGATTGTCTACATGTGGGAAATACATACCTGAAATTATGCCCCGTATTTTTTAAACACCCTGTATAGTATACTGTATTGGCATTTAACACTACCATTGTCGCCCTGAGTGGCGCAGTTGGTATAGCGCTGGCCGCCTGTGTCCGACGTTGCGGGTTTGATCCCGCTCCAGGTCAATGGGATTTAAGTGTGCTTAAATGTGACAGGCTCATGTTACTAGATTTAGTGGCATGTAAAAGAACTCCTGCGGGACAAAATTCCTGCACACCGGCGACGCTGATGTAACCTCGGCATTTGTGAACGTCGTTAAATAAACCATAATTTTTAATTTTTTAACAGTGCCATTAGAAACGATAAAAACTTGAAACTCGTACCTTATGTAATGGGCTATATGTATTAAATTAGTAGGCCTGTAAAAGAGGACATTTACTGATTATTTCCGATTAGAATTCTGTTTGATGGCATTGAACTATACTGTGCAGGAAATTGTTTTGGTGAGGTAAGAGACCTCCTTGCTGGCTCATTTCCCGGTAGAAGAGTTCCTTGTCACAACACGATTAGCCTAAGTCTAGTAGTCCCCCAACGTTTTTGAGTGCCAGGAACCCATTGAAGCTCATATTTAATTTTGGCGAACTCCCAAAAATTTTGTATAATTTATACTGACTATTTCGTTTATATGACGTCATTCCATTTTCGACCAATGAAGTGTAATGACATTTTGAATTCCAACCAATCACAGTCATACATCGCGATAATTTTTGCAGCTCGATTTATCACCAACAATTTATCGCATGGTCGTTCTTTTGTTTAATCATTGTCGCCAACTGTTTCCCTGTAAGTCGATGAGCATGAATCCATTGTACTAAATAAAGTGCGAAATCCTACTTCCACATCTACATCTTCATCTTTTAATTCTATGTCTATTGTATCTAAAGTAAATGACACTCCTATTGTTCATTTAATTAATGTATTAATCAGGTTATTTGTAATTATACTATCAAATGTTTAAATTAAATTATGATTTCAGCAGATAATGGAAATGTATTTCCGTTATAATAACAAGAGAAAAGCGCAATACATGTAGGTAACATTGCTGAACCCGTATTTCGCTTTTCTTAATTGGCATTACTGAATAACATCCAATTTCTTTATTACAGTAATCGATATTCATCTATTTCAACTTCACAATGTCTTAATAGATTAAGTATTCATAAATATACAATTATTAACATTTTGTGAGCGAATTTTAGGGATATATTTTTATTTTATTCACGAAATAGCACTAATAAATATCACTCGAGGTCTGAGATTACTATAGGTAATCATCTTCTACTCATTAAACATTTGCATAATGTAATGAATTAGTCGTCCTTAATAAATTGACAGTGATATTAATTTTCAGTTTTAGCTTTTGAATGTAATCTGAAAATATGTACAATAAATACAAAATTATTTTACGTTAGGCCTGCATCGTGTCTATGCTGCGAAAAATTAACCCAGTTTCTTTAGACTTACCATAAGGCTATCAGTTTAGATGGTTGATGTCTTTGCTATGAAAAATTAAAAATTAAACCAGTTTTATTAGATTTAACTAAAGTTATCAGTGGGATGGTTCATGTCTTTACTAAGAAAAAATTAAGCCTGTTTTTTTAGACCTCTCTAAGGTTATCAGTGGAACGGTTGATGTTGTCTTGCGAAATGTGCTCAGTTGTATTTACTCTTAAGTCGCAAGTCTACCTCAACATTTCCATAATAATTGTTCTTCGAGAAGACCAGAGCAGAACATATAATCTTAGTATGCCAATTGCATTAAGTGTTGTATTGCAATTCGGAAAGCATAGGTATAAATATGAGAGAGCCAAAAAATTATTTTTAAACTCGAATAAAAGAATAATTGTAGGTTCAGAGCCATAGTGGGCCAAACGCCATTTATTAAAAACGAAGAAAACAAGGATTAAAATTAAGTAATTATATAATTTAACGAAACATAATAGCAAGTAAGATAAAGTATGCACATTAAAACTAAATTAAGGTGGGTGCTCCTGTTATGGCCATGTTCCTGATATGACCAACCCCCTGTTGTGAGTTAGTTAACCAAAAAATCAGCTAAATTGCAGCAGCATCCAGTGAAAGGGCATCCTGGTATGTCACTTGATCGTTTTCCATCCAGTCAGGCTGAGCAATATGGCGTCAGTTGTCTGTTTTGCGGCTTTCATGTGACCTCTTCTTATTTTACTCTGGTAAGACTCCTTTGTTTTATGCATGTTTTTCAAAGACTTGTTTCATGAAAACCATAGTACTCCATTCTGTTGATTGGTGTTGTCGTTGATGGCGTATCGTTTACGAGTTGTTCATAATCAAACGATTTTCGTGAAAGTTTACCTGCTCCTGATATGGCCATATCAAATGCACCATGGCCATATCAAGTTCATTTCACTTTTATTTCTTCACCTGACAAATTTACATGCCTTATAGCTGGGATTAGGCAAAAATGTTGCATTTTAAGAAAAACAACGTACTTTTTTTTTATGGAAAAACCTGTTTTGACTACACTTTTGAATTATGAAAAAGATTATTAAGCGTCATGTTTATTCATTTTACACCAAAATTATTTAATTTTAGCACAACTGCGCTATCAAACTGAAAACAATCACGATTTGTAGAACATGGAACAAGGGTGGCCATATCATGTGCACATGTTCCTGATATGGCCACTAGGTAGACTTTTGGAATTTGGGACTTTTTGGACAATTAAAGCTATTTAATGGGGAAAGGAAATTGTTTAAGAAAGTCCATTAGACTAAGAACGAGTAAGAAAAAAGTGGTTTACATTTTTTCAAAATGGCGGCTAGAAAAATTCTCAAATCTTAGCATGGCCATATCACGGACATCTACCTTATATGTCAATCTTCATTAAAATATGGTATTCACTTAACTTTAACCCTTGCTTTCTCTGTTTTTAATAAATGGCGCTTGGCCCGCTATGGCTCTGAACCCTTCAATTTTAACAATCCAAACAGCTTCTCTTCTTTTTTGACAGACAAACTATTGTTTGTCACCAAGAAGAGATTTTTCATACTATTGTTTTTTTTTTTCTCTCATTGCAGAAAGAGGGTAATATGTCCTTAGTTTTAATGTCATTAAATGAAAATGTTTTCATACTTCCACAAAGATATCTTTCGTACGAGAGTTCATCATCATGTGTTATTAGAAAGTCACTGACGGTGGGTCAATGAATCAAATTCCCGATTAATAACTCAGCGGGACTACTTTAATTTATTTATCGTTGCTTTCAGTCTTATCCTGAACAGGGAGTTAAAGTTGGACCCTGAAGATTGGAATTAAGAAAACTAGAAAATATCGTATAGGTACGCAAGACTTGCAAACAAAGATAACTCCCTCAGGCGAACGCATTCCTGTTAAAAACTTTGTGCCTCAAAAGTCTGAGATACTTCAGTAGGCCTAAACTGGTAAAAATTAGAGAATGGGATAAACTTAATTATTGTTAGTTAAAATACTGTTTGAAAACATACCGGTTCCGCGAACCCCAGGTTGTTAACCTCTACACTAGGAGATCATATTTCTAGTCATATTATAAGAGGGTAACTTAATATGTTTTGATTTAAGTAGTAAAAAAAATATTTAACAGAATTGGTTGTATCATATTCAACGATCTACTCAGTAGACTCTACGGGATAATAGCGAAATGTCACAAAACCAGATTAACGCTCGAATATCAAATTAAAGAAAGCACCAATTATATTATAGACCACTACAAAAAACCAAATATATCAGCACATGAAAATTCAGAATGTATTCTAAATGCAGTGAATTATGTGAAATATGGAATCTAGATTTCAGCATTTCTTACATTAAAATATATAAACTGTTTCATATTATATATTGAAAATAGTCAATGTAAAGTAATTGTGCTTCTATTTGTTACGCTTTAATTTTAAATTTTACATTTTCATCTTGATTTATATCTGTATTATCCCTTTTTTGTGTTTATTTTATTTTATTTTTTTTTTTTTCATTTTCCTGACATGAGTGACACGGATGCCTGGCACTATGTTGGAATGTTGGCCCTCAAAATTTAATTAGTTAATTTTCTGAGAAGAAAGACATTTTCTTAAGTAAAGTATGATCTCAGTTTTGTAAGACCTATGTACTTGTGATGAGCTCTTATAATACCATGAAAAATGTTCTTGCATTAGGAATATGTCAACACGTGACTATTTCTTACGAATCATAATCATTTGACTAACAAATCGCTTGTAGAAATGTATGATATCTTAAAGTAATAGGCGACATAAGACTAATGTATATAATTGAGATTTTAAATTTACCTAAAAATTAAATTTTTACGGTTGTAGTAGGTACCGTAGTTTAAATATGTAAAGTTCATGCTTTCCATGAATGTATGCAAAAATTAAATATGAAATAGTAGGAAGAGTGCAACTGAGAATTATTAGCTTTGAAATATAAATTTATTAGAAAATAATAATTTTTTTAAATTATTGCCATTTGAGTGACTTTAATTTTATACCGACTATTTTAATTGAGGACATTTATTCTGTTATAAATACACAAATAAATAAATAAATAAATGAATAAAGAAATAAAGAAATAAAGAAGGAAAGAAGGAAAGAAGGAAAGAAGGAAGAAAAGAAGGAAAGAAGGAAGGAAAGAAGGAAAGAAAGGGTAGAATGAAAGAAAGAAAGAAGGAAAGAAATAGAGAAAGAAATAAGGAAATAAATAAGTAAATAAATAATGAAATAAATAAATACATACATAAATAACCAAATAAATAGCTAAGTAAATAAATACATATATAATAAATAAGCAAATAAATAGATATCCTTCCATGTATTGTGCCAAGTGGCCCGTTACGGTCTCTTGCTGAGAGACTTGTTAGCCAAAAGATGTTCTCCAGCAGGTTACTGGCCTGGAGGAAGTACGTGCAGTAGTGGGGTTGCCACCTTCAGTCTCTAGGTAGGCGTGATCTTGGCACAAATTTCCTCTGTACTAGATGGAATGGTTATACCGCCATGACTCGGTCCCCAGAGCCCCGTTAGTAAATAAGTAAATAAAGATATATAAATAAGGTACATAAAACATATATACCGGTATATAAAAATAAATAAATATGAAACTAAAAGAATATATAAAGAATTGATGCAATGAGATTATTAGCGGCTAAAGCCTATCAGTGCAGACCACAGGGACTTCGTAATGGGGAGGACTCAACTAATGAGAGGGTAAATTCGTGTAAAATGAAACAGGCTTTGATGATGGTGAAGGTGATTATGATACAGGACATATTTGAAAGCATCAATTATTATTTGAGTAACTGACTAGAAGTGAGTGCTGGCGTGGGGTATCGAATCTTGCCCGTGCCACTCATTCAGTTGTAGTTGCAGAGTGCTACAAAATGCGTGGTTAGCGGCAGTCTGCACAGCATATTGCGATATATTTCGCATTGTATCCCTCCGACCCCATATGATACGTCACTGCCACAAGTACCGCAATACATCATTAAAATTGCAATATGGCTAGACCAACGGGAACAAACCGCATTTCGATTTTACGACCGCTCAGACTCTATCTCGTATTCATAGGATATCCACCTCCCCCGAGGCCACTTTTTCTACTCTCTGTGGACATGCTGATCACTGGGGAAAGCAACGGGTTAAGGCATGTTGTATGATAGCAATTCGGAAAATAAAGGCCGGTGAATTATTACCGACAGAATAACTTGGCGCATGCGCAGTCTTAAAATGAATCGTTGCGAAGTCATGTGTCAATTTGTGAGCACTTGTGATTATTTTGTCGTTATGAAACAGTAATGTTACGCAGAGCATGTACAGCCTTAGAAAAAAATTTGTCGCACAGATACTTTATAGGGCCTATAAGTCCCAGAAAGGAGGCAGTGCGCATGATCAGAGAACCAGCTACCTGGTTCACAAGAGGGCGCATACGAATTGAGCACAATATACCAGAACAATCCTTATTTCTTATTCCAGTAGAGCACAAACAATTTGAAATCGTTCATTCGCATTGAGCACAAAAAATTTGAAATCGTTCATTTGCGTTAAGCACAAACAATTTGAAATCGTTCCTTCGCGTTGAGCACAAATAATCTGAAATCATTCCTCCGCGTTGAGCACAAACAATCTGAAACCATTCTTTCGCGTTGAGTACAAAAAATTTGAAATCGTTCTTTTGCGTTGAACACAAATAATCTGAAATCAGTCCTCCGCGTGGAGCACAAACAATCTGAAATCATTTGTTCGCGTTGAGCACAAACAATATGAAATCATTTGTTCGCGTTGAGCACAAACAATCTGAAATCATTTGTTCGCGTTGAGCACAAACAATTTGAAATCGTTCCTTCGCGTTGAGCTCAAATAATCTGAAATCATTCCTCCGCGTTGAGCACAAACAATCTGAAATCATTCGTTCGCGTTGAGCACAAACAATCTGAAATCGTTCCTTCGCGTTGAGCACAAAAAATTTGAAATCATTCTTTCGCATTGAGCATAAACAATTTGAAATCATTCATTCGCGTTGAACACAACAAATTTTAAGTCGTTCATTCGAGTTGAATACAAACAGTTTGAAATCGTTCATTCGCATTGAGCACAAAAAATGTAAAATCATTCCTTCGCGTTGAGCACAAAAAATTTCAAATCGTTCCTTCGCGTTGAGCATAAAAAATTTTAAATCGTTCATTTGCATTGAGTGCAAACAATTTAAAATAGTTCATACGCGTTGAACACAAACAATCTGAAATCGTTCATTCGCGTCGAGAACAAACAATTTGAAATCGTTCATTCGCGTTGAGCGCAAAAAATTTGAAATCGTTCATTCGCATTGAGCACAAAAAATTTGAAATCGTTCATTCGCATTGAGCACAAAAAAAATGGAAATCGTTCATTCGCATTGAGCGCAAAAGTTTGAAATCGTTCATTCGCATTGAGCACAAAAAATTTGAAATCGTTCATTCGCATTGAGCACAAAAAATTTGAAACCGTTCATTCGCATTGAGCACAAAAAAATTGAAATCGTTTATTCGCATAGAGCACAAAAAATTTGAAATCGTTTATTCGCATTGAGCACAAAAAAATTTGAAATCGTTCATTCGCGTTGAGCACAAATAATCTGAAATCGTTCATTCGCGTTGAGCACAAACAACCTGAAATCGTTCATTCGCACTGAGCACAAAAAAATTAAAATCGTTCATTCGCGTTGAGCACAAACAATTTGAAATCGTTCTTTCGCATTAAGCACAAATAATTGGAAATCGTTTATTCGCATTGAGCACAAACAATTTGAAATCGTTCTTTCGCGTTGAGCATAAAAAATTTGAAATCGTTTATTCGCATTGAGCACAAACAATTTGAAATAGTTCATACGCGTTGAACACAAACAATCTGAAATCTGTCATTCGCGTCGAGAACAAACAATTTGAAATCGTTCATTCGCGTTGAGTTCAAAAAATTTGAAATCGTTCATTCGCGTCGAGAACAAACAATTTGAAATCGTTCATTCGCATTGAGCACAAACAATTTGAAATCATTCATTCGCATTGAGCACAAAAAAATTTGAAAGCGTTCATTCGCATTGAGCACAAAAAATTTGAAATCGTTCATTCGCATTGAGAACAAAAAATTTCAAATCGTTCATTCGCATTGAGCACAAAAAATTTGAAATCGTTCATTCGCATTGAGCACAAAAAATTTGAAATCGTTCATTCGCATTGAGCACAAAAAATTTGAAACCGTTCATTCGCATTGAGCACAAAAAAATTGAAATCGTTTATTCGCATAGAGCACAAAAAATTTGAAATCGTTTATTCGCATTGAGCACAAAAAAATTTGAAATCGTTCATTCGCGTTGAGCACAAATAATCTGAAATCGTTCATTCGCGTTGAGCACAAACAACATGAAATCGTTCATTCGCATTGAGCACAAAAAATTTGAAATCGTTCATTCGCGTTGAGCACAAACAATTTGAAATCGTTCTTTCGCATTAAGCACAAACAATTTGAAATCGTTTATTCGCATTGAGCACAAAAAATTTGAAACCGTTCATTCGCATTGAGCACAAACAATTTGAAATCGTTCATTCGCGTTGAGCACAAACAATTTGAAATCGTTCTTTCGCATTAAGCACAAATAATTGGAAATCGTTTATTCGCATTGAGCACAAACAATTTGAAATCGTTCTTTCGCGTTGAGCATAAAAAATTTTAAATCGTTCATTCGCATTGAGCACAAACAATTTAAAATAGTTCATACGCGTTGAACACAAACAATCTGAAATCGTTCATTCGCGTCGAGAACAAACAATTTGAAATCGTTCATTCGCTTGAGTTCAAAAAATTTGAAATCGTTCATTCGCGTCGAGAACAAACAATTTGAAATCGTTCATTCGCATTGAGCACAAACAATTTGAAATCGTTCATTCCCATTGAGCACAAAAAATTTGAAATCGTTCATTCGCATTGAGCACAAAAAATTTGAAATCGTTCATTCGCATTGAGCACAAAAAATTTGAAATCGTTCATTCGCGTTGAGCACAAATAATCTGAAATCGTTCATTCGCGTTGAGCACAAACAACCTGATATCGTTCATTCGCATTGAGCATAAAAAATTTAAAATCATTCTTTCGCGTTGAGCACAAACAATTTGAAATTGTTCTTTTGCATTAAGCACAAACAATTTGAAATCATTTATTCGCATTGAGCACAAAAAATTTGAAACCGTTCATTCGCATTGAGCACAAAAAAATTTAAAATCGTTCATTCGCGTTGAGCACAAACAATTTGAAATCGTTCATTCGCATTAAGCACAAATAATTGGAAATCGTTTATTCGCATTGAGCACAAACAATTTGAAATCGTTCTTTCGCATTGAGCACAAAAGATTTGAAATCGTTTATTCGCATTGAGCACAAACAATTTGAAATCGTTCTTTCGCATTGAGCACAAACAATCTGAAATCGTTCATTCGCGTTGAGCACAAACAAGGATTAGGGAAACAGATTGGAGTGTCTGAAGTCAGGAGCATAGACATGACTAACAGAAGAAATGCAAGAGAAGACGTCATAAGAACGAGCGAAGGAACGAAGCGACTACCAGATAGCCTATTAGTGATTATGAGGGCAGAACAGATAGGGTTTTGGAGAGGTTATTAGCGAAGAAGAAGAGTGCTAAAAAGTGAGTGCAAGAAAGTTAGGGGTGGCAAAAGTGGTAGAATAGAAACAGAGAAGAAAGTGTTAAGTGTAAGAAGATAGTGTAAGAGTGTACTAAGATAGACTATCAAACAATGAATAAAAAAGAATTAAAGTGAATAGAATATCTGAACAAATATGAAGTGAAGAGAGAGAAATTGGAAGTGTAATTAAGTGAATTAGATATTTCATGTTTTTTAATATTGTGGGTTGGGAGTAGTATCAGGGTACTATAACTGTAGGAGTATTATAAAAATAAATATATGGAAAGAGGTAATAAAATAGAAAATTTAGGGGTGAAGCGAAAAGAAAGATATCAATACGTAAGTAAACAGAGGATAGAAAAAAATAAGTGATGCAAGTGTTGTAAAGTAGAGAAAAGAGAAAAGTCAACAAGTAATGTAGGAGAAAATAACTGGAAAATAATGATTAAGAGTAGGTAGATTTGAGAGTAGAGAAGAAAAGAAATAAATAATGCAAATTATTAAGGAAGGAATATGCACTATTTAATAGGTAAGCGAGAAATGGAAGGGGGACAGTCTAGGTATGAGAGAGAATAGCAGAGGATAGAGAGGGAAGGACATATCTGTAGTGCTCGGGAAAAGTGACACAAGTCAGTTTCCACAAACCTTTTTTGATCATTTATTGACAACTTACGGAACATCTGTTCGCTTGGAAATAAATACATGGGTATTTCTCCCATTACAATAATTCACACAGGAAAAAATCAAATCGACATAAACCAGTGTAAGTTGTCAATAAATTATCAAAAAAGGTTTGTGGAAACTGACTTATGTCACTTTTCCCAAGCACTGCAGATATAGCAATTCAGTTAAAACCGAACATTAGAAAGTAATCAAGAAATACTCGGCAAATGAATATATTAATAGAAAAGGGTGTATATATTAAAGTGATGGTGGATCGAAAAGCAGAAATGTAAAGGTCCACCATAACTGAATTGTAAAGTTAACTGATAAATAAATATCATATATCATACTTACTTACCTACAAATGGCTTTTAAGGAACCCGAAGGTTCATTGCCGCCCTCACATAAGCCCGCCATCGGTCCCTATCCTGTGCAAGATTAATCCGGTCTCTATCATCATACCCCACCTCCCTCAAATCCATTTTAATATTATCCTCCCATCTACGTCTCGGCCTCCCTAAAGGTCTTTTTCCCTCCGGTCTCCCAACTAACACTCTATATGCATTTCTGGATTCGCCCATACGTGCTACATGCCCTGCCCAAAAAAAGTCTGGATTTAATGTTCCTAATTATGTCAAATGAAGAATACAATGCGTGCAGTTCTATGTTGTGTAACTTTCTCCATTCTCCTGTAACTTCATCCCGCTTAGCCCCAAATATTTTCCTAAGCACCTTATTCTCAAACACCCTTAACCTATGTTCCTCTCTCAGAGTGAGAGTCCAAGTTTCACAACCATAAGAACAACCGGTAATATAACTGTTTTATAAATTCTAACTTTCAGATTTTTGGACAGCAGACTGGATGATAAGAGCTTCTCAACCGAATAATAACACGCATTTCCCATATTTATTCTGCGTTTAATTTCCTCCCGAGTGTCATTTATATTTGTTACTGTTGCTCCAAGATATTTGAATTTTTCCACGCCTTCGAGGGATAAATATCCAATTTTTATTTTTCCATTTCGTACAATATTCTCGTCACGAGACATAATCATATACTTTGTCTTTTCGGGATTTACTTCCAAACCGATCGCTTTACTTCCTTCAAGTAAAATTTCCGTGTTTTCCCTAACCGTTTGTGTATTTTCTCCTAACATATTCACGTCATCTGCATAGACAAGACATATATCATAATATAATATAATATAATATATAATATAATATAATATAATATAATATATAATTCTGTAGTTTTCTTTCTTTCTTTCTTTCTTTATTTCTTTCTTTCTTCCTTTCTTTCTTTCTTTCTTTCTTTCTTTCTTTCTTTCTTTCTTTCTTTCTTTCTTTCTTTCTTTCTTTCTTTCTTTCTTTCTTTCTTTCTTTCACTAGGCAATCTAGGCATCCTTGGTTTCTAGATTAAAAGCTTTGAAACCAGATAGACAGACTGAATTGCACAATGTAGCTCGTATGTTGGATTTCTGTCTGAGAAGATTCTTCTGGCGCCAACTTTATCTCGCGTATTGCGTGAAGTGTTGCACCAGAGTAATTCTCTTAGATAGTCGCACAGAGATAACAGTTGAAGTCATCCAAAGTGGACTTCATTTCTTAATTGATATAATTGGCGTTTTCTGGGAAATGGACTCAGAAAAACTGGCGATTGGCAGTAGGAGGAATAACTTGCTATATGATATGATAATGATAAAGAATGGAGAGGTTCTGGGATCCCCCGAACTTATCATGTAAGAAATACATAAATGGGGGAAGTACTGCTGAATTATGAAGGACAACAACTTAAATTACAGCTGTTGATTCAAATGTAATACAGTACAGGGACATGGGGAGATTATTATTAGTAATTAAAAAAGAAATGTAAATAGCATGGAAGGAATAAATGATTAAAAAAAGATGGCAAAGAAACGGAGAACTAAAGGAAGCAAAAGCGGTAAGAAGGAAATTGTTTGCTACATGGTGCGACAGTTCTGGGCGGACGCGATAATATTTTGGACGTCGGTACAATGTACGATACCCTAAAATGTACAAAAATTGGATAATGTGATGGCTATATTCTTACATTTCTCAATCTCGGGAGAATAATATTAAATTACATTTTTTTTCAGCAGCAACTTGAACCTATTAGGGTATTATTTATTTATTTATTTATTTATTTATTCATTTACTTCTCTATTATAGAGGAAAATCTCAATTACAATAGACAGTATAAAATAATAGCCACTTATGTCACACAAATTAAAAACGTAAAAAAGAAATCCTTAAAAGAAAAGAGATAAATTGGCCTACAAATATAAATACAACATGTAAGTGTAAAAATCAAAATTAAAGAGTGACAAATGACTAGGTCCATTGTTTAATTAAATAAGTAAACATTAAGGTGACCAAATGTAAATGGAAGGTTACTTACTTACTTATTGACTTCTGGCTTTTAAGGAACCCGCATTCCATTGCCGCCCTTACATAAGCCCGCCATCGGTCCCTATCCTGTGCAAGATTAATCCACTCTCTACCATCATATCCCACCTCCCTCAAATCCATTTTAATGTTATCCTCCCATCTACGTCTCGGCGTCCCCAAAGGTCTCTTTCCCTCTGGCCTCCCAACTAAGACTCTATATGCATTTCTGGATTCGCCCATACGTGCTACATGCCCTGCCCATCTCAAAGTCTGGATTTAATTTCCTAATTATATCAGGTGAAGAATACAATGCGTACAGTTCTGCGTTATGTAACTTTCTCCATTCTCCTGTAACTTCATCCCTTTTAGCCCCAAATATTTTCCTAAGAACCTTATTCTCAAACACTCTTAATCTCTGTTCCTCTATCAAAGTGAGTCCAAGTTTCACAACCATACAGAACAACCGGTAATATAACTGTTTTATAAATTCTAACTTTCAGATTTTTTGACAAGAGACTAGATGACAAAAGCTTCTCAACTGAATAATAACACGCATTTCCCATATTTATTCTGCGTTTAATTTCCTCCCGAGTGTCATTTATATTTGTTCCTGTTGCTCCAAAATATTTGAATTTTTCCACCTCTTCGAAGGATAAATCTCCAATTTTTATGTTTCCATTTCGTACACTATTCTGGTCACGAGACGTCATATACTTTGTCTTTTCGGGGTTTACTTCCAAACTTATCGCTTTACTTGCTTCAAGTAAAATTTCCGTGTTTTCCCTAATCGTTTGTGGATTTTCTCCTAACATATTCACGTCATTCGCATAGACAAGAAGCTGATGTAACCCGTTCAATTCCAAACCCTCTCTGTTTTCCTGAACTTTTCTAATGACATTTTAGAGCGATGTTAAAAAGGTAAAGGTGATAGTGCATCTCCTTGCTTTAGCCCACAGTGAATTGGAAACGCATCAGACTCTGCTGTAAGTTTCATTGAGACACATTTTAATTAATGAAACTAGTTTCTTGGGAATACCAAATTCAATAAGAATATTATATAAAACTTCTCTCTTAACCGAGTCATATTGCCTTTTATTTAAATCTATTAATAACTGATGTACTGTACCCATATACTAATATTTTTCTCCAATATCTGTCGAATACAAAAATCTGGTCAATAGTCGATCTATTACGCCTAAAACCACACTGATGATCCCCAATAATTTCATCTACATACGGAGTTGATCTTCTCAAAAGAATATTGGACAACATTTTGTACGACATCAACAAAAGTGATATTCCTCGGAAGTTACCACAGTTAGTCTTATTCCTTTGCTGTGGTCGTGCCAGAGAATCAGTTCTATTCCGAGGTTTATTGTAAGGTTTCGTAACAAGCTGTGTTTTATGGCGATGGGTTGTTAGCCCTTTGCCCAAACCCCAAACTGGAGGACCACCCCTTATCTACTGTCCACTTCTGCTTATTCAATATATTCGCAGCTACCCTCCATATCTGGAGGCCGTCTCCTCTATCCGCAACCTGAGGACGCGCCATGCCGTGGTGATAGGGACCCGCAATACATAGGAGTTATGTTGTAATACCGTATTTTTATTGCATGCATTAATCCAGTATCTTGCGGGGAAGAAAACGGTTAGGCTACTCTTATTTATGGGCTATTGTAAGTTTGAGAACAATTTTTTACCGTAGGGCAGACGTATTGCAACGATAATTTAACCAAAAAAAATGTACATATTTAATTATTAGAATAGGCCCTACTTTAAAATGTAAAAAGTTTTGACACCCGCAGAACCCAAAAATTTCGGCCAGGAACCGCCACTGTTGATAACATGGTAAAGAATTTATTATGTACGGAACACGTAAAATGCGTAAAGATAAAGTAATGTATGTGACATCTTCACATTACTATCTATTGTTTTTTCCAAGGACTCGAGAAAAATTCTTATCTGAGAATGGCATAGTCCATAATTCGCGTTGAGTAACTAGATAGCCTATCTAATCAAGATCTTGTAGCGGTTATTGTGATAGGCTACTATAGATTGTTAATTTCGAGATTTTAAAGGAAGTACACGTTTTCAGCATTGTCATGCCCAGCAAATCCTGGCTATGAAGTCAGTGTACAGCGATTTCTTGAAAGCTATTGAAAAGTTTTCGCTTATGTTTACAGTACCGGTTAAAATATCGTGTAATAACACTTAGGACAGATAGTTCGGCAGATGATACTCACATACCAAATCTTTGTTAATTAAACATTTAACTGCTTGTATACGTTCAAACTTCTGTCAAATACAACGCTTCACAAGATTTTTCATGACTTACGGTACCAATACTTCACAAGTTTATTACAATACTTTAAAAGTCATTGATTGTCTTAAAAAAATGCTCTAATCGATCAAATACTTGACAATTCTTGAAGGAATTGGCCAATGAAAAACTTAAATAATATGGAGGCAAGAACGACAAAAACATGACATTCTGGCTCAGAGAAATTGTTTGCGAGTTCATTTAATTACTTATACACCGTGTCCCGATTAGAGGGATCGAGAAATAAATGATAATTTCAAGTGTAAATAATGGCTTATTAACATAACTTTCTACATAACTTGATGTAAAGACTCTCAGAGTTTCGGAGAATGCTGAATGCAACTCGATATGTGCGCCTTGAGTTTCCCTGCAGACATCTAAACGACGGTATTGAACCTCCCGCCAAGTGTTCTGTGGCATTTGTGGAGTCACTAGCGCAGCTGCATTTGTGATGCGTTGCCTCAGTTCCTCCAAAGTGTTAGCTCTGCCTCTTTGATACACAGCATTCTTCACAAAGCCTCAGAAAAAAAGTCCAAGGGGGTGACTGATTGGCCAGGCAAATGATTCTCGTCTTCCGATCCACCTAGCCACGACGAACACGGCGTTGTACTCTCGTAACAGATTTTTCTTCTGCTAGCCATAGCACACACTGAACTTTCTGTTGTGGTGTCCACGTGTTGACCATGGCGTGTTCTCCTATAAAATGGCGCCAGGTTTGTTTTAGCAACAAACAAACGAAAGTTACGCATATAGCTGTTTTCAGACTTTGTTGCGTAAACTTGGACAGTTTCTTTATTTTGTCAGATGAAAATCTCAACTATATCTTTATCTGGTTTTAAATGGTGAGCATTTATTTCTCGATTCCTCTAAGCGGGATAGGTGTATAAATTAAAACCATGCCTATGCGCCTTGGGTATTACGTATGAGGAAATTTCAAGGCAGATATCTCGAGTTAAGTACCTACCAATAGGCCTACTTACATTTAATTGTTTAACGTAGAATATCAATCGTAAATATTTTTTAAATTCATTGTTAACTCTCTAGAATTAGTGCTTTCTGGTTGTGCTGATGAAGTTACTTGTCAACAATGTGACGTTGAAACTTGTGTTCAGATTTCTGCCCAGCGACAGTCCTGCTATAGGCTACTGCATTTTATTTGAAGATTAGTTAATTAATAACCCGGTAAACTCGCAGTCACTCTTACATTCATATAAATTTCCAGCTTCTAAATATCCAGGGTACAAATTCAAGGAAAATTCCTCGAGATCCGAGCACGGCAATCGAAGCCGGGACCTCCAGAACTGGAAGCATGCTGATGCTGACCACCAAACCACGGAGGCAGTAAAAATATTTTGTTTTAAAACAATATGCAATCATAATATTCTTCGATTTTGAGTACCGTTGAGTTACATATAGGCCTAATGTTTTGTACAGACTATTTGTTCTCCAAAGGATTTATATTTTTATATTGAAATATTTGGTAGGTATGCCTATATAGTCTTGTCAAATCACCAACAATATAAAACAATCTTTGAGAAATCTTATAAATATTGATCAATTTGTGACAAATTCTCTGGTAAAGTATTGAGTTGGAAGAAAAAAATGGTTTCGTTGCGGATTCTGGAATTCTGAGAAAGAGTAAACTACTTTTTTACGCTTTGTTTTTCCTTTTAGAAAAATAACTGAAGCCATACTCAAAGCGAATCGTAGATATGAATCCACACCTATGGAGTAACGGTTAGCGCGTCTGGCCGCGAAACCAGGTGGCCCGGGTTCGATTTCGGCTCCGGACAAGTTACCTGGTTGAAGTTTATTCCGGGGTTTTCTCTCAACCCAATATGAGCAAATGTTGGGTAACTTTCGGTGCTGGACCCCGGACTTATTTCACCGGGTTATCACCTTCATCTCATTCAGACGCTAAATAACCTAAGATGTTGATAAAGCGTCGTAAAATAACCTACTTCGTAGGTATGGTGCCTTAGTTCGCGAAACTACGGCACGGGAATTGTAATATATTAAGGTTGTTAAATCAGTTTAAAAATGGACCGAAACAAAAATATATAATACATCTCGTCGTTGTTCCTGCAATAACTCCTACGTGCAAAATATGAAATTTTTCAGTAGGAAGAATAAACATATTTATTCTTCTATGGCAGTAGTGCATAGGAGATTGTGAATTCTTACATTTTCGAAAGAAAGAAATATAATTATATATAGGAGATTTTATTTGCTGTATCACTATTTAAGTTATTTAATAGATACAAAATCTGAAAATCGATAAATATGTCACATAGGAGTTATTGCCGGAACAACGACGATCTGCTATTCCATTTATAACACACAGTAGTAAAATTTAAGCAATTAGAAAACAAGAAGAAAAATAATTATTGAAATAGAAATTAAATTTTTAAGGATAATCTGCGGGATGTAGGACCTTTGAAGGGTCATAAGATAAATAGATATATACATTAAAAGAGCATTAGAAACTACATCAGTATTAGCAAAGTTGCAGAATTACATGAAGAATTGGAAAAAAGCATGTTCACCATATGAAAGTAGATATCATTACCGAAAATATTGGTAAAGTACCATCCCAAAGAAAAAAGATAAGGCAGTCCACTAAAAAGATCAGCAGATGACTTTCAATTGGAGACCGAAGCAGACCTTTGAAGGTCAAAATTCGTGAAGAGAAAGAAGAAAAAGATGATGATGTTAAAATGATATTTGTGTTATTTCAAGCTTGCGCTTCTTGGGCAAACATTTTCAGTTTGTTGGTTTGAGTTGGATTAATGAACCTTGATTTAGCGTCTGCTTAGATTACATCTGCATGCATTATAAACTGTATTTCATTAGCTCTTCTTAGAAAGGATGATTGGCTTGGAAAAAGTTCCATAATGACTTTTTTTTAATAACTATGAACATAACCAAAGCATCCTGGAGTCAGGAGATACTCTCGTACATGCGTTACGAAGAAAAGAAATTGTAGTGCGATCCCCACCTAGCCGCTGTCATCTATGCATTTAATCGTGTTCTAAGAAATCGTGGTTCTTATTTCGAAAGAAAGTACTACACTCCAGTTTTTCGCATACGTATTGTATCTACTCATCAAGTCTTTATCATAGTTATAGTTTGACGACATTTATTCAACTTTGGTGAGTCACTTGTGATGTGACATCAGCACATCATATCTGCATACGCGACAACACAGAAAATTACATTGATAATGATCGAACTTCATGTCACAGACGAGAATCTACGACTGTGATTACATGAAGCGGCAAAACTACGCCTTAGGCTTAACTCACGCGGACGACACCACAAAACAGTGGTTCACTTGTGGGCGGTAAAGAATTATACTGAGGATCACGTAAGAGTAGTTCCTAAAAGGCTAATTTGGCCGTCTATTCAGTGTTGCCAACTAATACTAGATATCATCAAAAGAGGATAAAATCACACAATGCCATGTAATTCCTCCCGCTATCACTCAAGAAAATACTAGTGGAAACACTAGTAATGCCCCACTTCAATTATTGTGATTCTCTACTGACTGACCTCAATGTCAACCAGTCGCAAAGATTACAATGTGTTCACAATTCTTGTGTTCGCTTCGTCTGCGATGTCCGTCGCGCTGACCACATTACTCCATCCTTCCAAACTCTAAACTGGCTACGACTTAACGAACGTAGAAATTTTCATTCTCTTGTTCTCCTTTTCCAAGTCCTTCACACCTCTACACCTACCTACCTTGCCTCCCGTTTCAGTTACCTGTCATATCATAATCTCTTCACACGCACGCAAAATAGCCGCATACTAGCCATACCAACACATAAGACATCATCGTATTCATCATCATACACTATCACTATCTCGCTCTCCCGCTTGTGGATTACCCTACCCAGTGACATCAGAGACTGTCGGAATATAGTAGCGTTCAAAAGCAAACTTATTAAGCATTTTTCTTACTGCGTAGAGTAGGTATAATTTTTACTTAATTAATAAAAGAAAAAAAATGTTTCTCTCTTCTTAACTTGTACAACAAACTGTCTAGATTTTATTAATCACTTAATCTTTTAGTACTTTGATTTTTATTGTATTTGTAAATTTAATATTAATTGTAATTATAATTGTAATTGTATTCTTAAAATTGTAGTTGTAATCCCCTGGTAGAGGGGAAGAGAAGGCCTGATGGCCTTATCTCTACCAGGTTAAATAAATAAATAAAATAAAAATACTATAATAATAATAATAATAATAATAATAATAATAATAATAATAATAACAATAATAATAATAATAATAATAATAATAATATAGTATTAACAATAATGATGTCTTGTTTATTTACCACATCTCATCTTTATGTTGGGGAAGGTGTTTTCTGAAAGGTTCAATAATTTGTGAAAGAGTACATTTTTCTTCTGGACCTCTCGCACATTGTGTTAGTAGTTAGTAGATTAGTGTATGATCTAATATTAAAATGTATTTTGTCTGATAACATGAAATTCATTGCTTTGATTAAACAGTTTACGATTCACGAGACCTAACCTAAAAATGTATTTTGTTTGATCACGTGAAATGATTAGTGTGAATTCCGAAAACGATTACCACTTTGAAATGTATGCTTTAGAATATTTACTCCATTATTGTAATAAAAGTCTAAACACGAAAGAAATTAATTAAAATGTGAAATGGTATTTCTATCGATTACCCAAGGGCATGTATCACACGGATTATGTTATATTTATTTACACTTAGCCTACCTAACTCTAATCTTGAAATTGTAACCACAACACAAAACAACACATACAATAGGCTAACTATTATGTATTAATATTAATACTGATATTAATCAATTATTAGTATGTTCAAATTTCACTAGCTTTCAGTAGGTAATAGGCTCAGAAATCTAGAACAATTTGAATTTTCAGATTTAAACTACCGACAACTTGTGTCACTGCTGCCAACATAACAGTTATAAAATCACTACCAGTTGTAGTATTTCTCAGTACCGAAATTCGAAACGAAGTTGTCGAAAGAAAATTCAACCTGCAAACTAGAAAATCACCATAATCCACTAGCTTATGTAGTAATGGGGGGGGGGGAATGGTTAAGTTTCACCCTTAAGGTATTAAGTAAGCTGACCCGGACTGTAGTACGGAAATAGATGATAACTCACACGAACCACTAACTGAAGTCAGTGTCGACGTCTGTCGCAATGAGTGGTCGGTACCACCCACAGAATTGTCGCTATCGGTGATTGAGCGCAACTCGCACAGTGCGACACGCCGGCAACTCGCCGCCGACATCTATCTTTGGCTTGGTTTTACGAGGCACGTTGTGGCCCAATGTGCGCCCTATATAGATATGCAATGATTGTCCAAGTCCGACAGATGGCATTCATGAATCCGATGCTAAGGTGGACCATCTTCCCACAGTCTCTGATAGAACCAGGTCCCTTTTCGCGGACTAATATCTGATAAGCGCCAGAGGCCCGAAGCCCCGAGCCCGTCCTGAATCAGTTTTGGAAACCCGTACTACCCCCAACACTTCACCCAGTCTATTTTTAACTATTGCAGGTGACAGATGAAACGATAGAAGGTGGAGAGTATTGGTGGAATGATAGAGGAAAAAGGAAGTAACCCGAGAAAACCCTCTGCATTGTCTGCTTCGTCCACCATAATTTCCATTACGACCTGACCGGGGATCGAACCCAGGCCGGGCGTATCACTTCAGTCACAGACGTGACCATTCTGTCAGTGACTCTGTAATGTTTTTTGCCGACACTTGTTCTTTGTTCATTGTTGTCGGGGTGAAATGGCGGCTGAAAATGAAAATGAAAATGAAAGTTCTTCTGACATGGAGTTATCGTCTGTTCGGATTACGATGAAAAGATACATTTACACTCATAGTTACATCTTCGGGCGATTATAGCAACCGAATCGAAAAAAAAAAAAAAAAAAGAAAACAAAAAACCAAAAAAAAAAAAATAAAATAAAATAACAAATGCTAAAAAACGCAAGAATGAATGTGGCAAATATAGTTTATTAAGAATCTCACATGTCATTATATAAAATAAAATATTAAGGGCCGTATTCATAGACATTCTTAGCGCGGGCTTCCGGTGGATGATCAGCGTTTTTCGTATTCATAAACCAGCGTTAACGATAGGATATGATTTGAATTCTGTACAAGTAACCAGTCGATAGCCGGGGCTAGTTTAGCACGCTTGTAGCGCGTGCTGCGAAATGTCTATGAATAACACCCTAAGAGTATATGTTATAATTAGAGATGAGAATTCCATGCAAATGCATGTTTTTATAGGAACATAGGACATAGCTCAAACTTAGCACTTGTCCATTTCATTAATTTCTGGTTTCAAATAAGTTATGTGTACTTTTTCTGTGCATATTTGCATTTTTTGGCCTATGTGGAGATAAAAACGTGCATAATGCATATTTAAGAAATTTTTAGCTTAATCATGCATATAATATACATTATATTCAGTTTAAATGCATGTTTTAATGGTTTTGAGTGGACACCTCAGTTTCTCGAATTTTATGACCATCATTTTAACTTCAGGAATCAGGATTGGAAAAGGAAAAGAAATAAAAAACTAAATAACAGAAAAAAGGTTCATTCAAGTTTGCACCTATAACTTCCTGCGATGTAAAGGGGTCATTCCCTGCCTACAAAAACATATTGACTGACAAGCGCAGGAACCTCACAGAAACCAATTTAGAAATGCTTTTAGTTGTTAATATTGTGAAAAAAAAAGAAAAAAGTGAAGTGAAGTGAAGTGAAGTGAAATAAGAAATTTGGAACAAAAATGAAAGTGCATATTTTAATGTATTTTTCGCTTGATCGTGCATATTTCATAGTTTGACAGCGCATGAAAGCATGCATATTTTGGGATTTTATAGTGCATGAAATTCTCGTCTCTAGTTATAATATACAGATCCAAAAACATAGGCCTATAGGGTTATACGTGGTATATTTAGACATTTGTATTAATATTTTACCAAATAAACTCTATTACGAATATAATGAACAGAGTCTACGACTGGAAATGACAGTCGCTTACTTAACTGTTCACGACAAATAGTTGCGAAACGTGCATAGATGAAAAAGAAAGAAAGGAAAAGTAAAGGCGAGAAGAAAGAAGGCATTTATGCTGATCCTGAACTCAATAAATGCAGGGTTAATAATAATAATAATAATAATAATAATAATAATAATAATAATAATAATAGAGCATTATGTTGATTCCTGAATGAAGAATATTGAAGCTCTATTGAAAGTCTATTAGATCGTATAAGCCCTTATGAAGGTTAATAGTACATTATACAACGAGCCTATAATGGTAGTAACTAAGACGCAAGTATGTTCGTTTATGAAACGAGCGCAAGCGAGTTTCATAATTTTCATACGAGCGTCTTAATTTCCTTTATAGGCAAGTTTCATACGACTTTTTATGCTCGACCATATTTCTAACTTGAAATTATTCAAAATTAGGTCATGTTATGGTTATGTGCGAACTGACCTGAATTGTGAGATGTGCGCAGACGCGAAAGTATTGATTTTTTCCGAGGCCGAATGTCATTGACCTTGATAGAGAATAAGATGAACATTAGTCTGATATAACCTGGAAATTGATTTAGAATTGAAAAACGAGATGACAAATTGAATTTATTTGAATATTATTTACAATTAACGCTAATTATTATAGTAACAGAACATAACCTTCTGCGACAGTATTGGATATCCAGCCTCCGTGATTTTTCGCTAATTGTCTTTCGATTGCATATCCGAGAATAATCGATACTTGCGGTTTTATAACAGTACAAAGGTGACTTGTCATTGGCTGAACACCTGAACTTTAATGAATAGGTGTACTTTAATGAGGTGCATTAAAGGGCTATTAACAGGTGTATAATTACTACATTTCGGCATGGTCGAGCATAAAAAATTTTCTATATTGTTATTTTTGTCTTTAAACTAAGGAAGACACAAGTGAAGTGCTTTGTGTGGAGTGTGGCATTGTATGGGGCAGAAACATGGACATTACAACGAAGTGAAAAGAATTGGTTGGGTCACTGGTTGAGAAGAAACTGCCTTCTGAAGAATGCACTGGAAGGAATGGTGAACTAGACAAGTGTTCGGGGCAGAAGAAGATATCAGATAATAGACGACATAGGATCATATGCGAAGACTAAGAAGAAGGCAGAAAATAGGGAAGACTGGAGAATGCTGGGTTTGCAGTGAAAAACCTGCCCTTGAGCAGAACACTATGAATGAATGAATGAAAACAAAATAAAAATTGAGAAGTATCTTTCATTTAGCTGCTTACCTATCTTTTTGCCACTTTATCGTTTCGAAACCCATAAAAAAATCTAATAGAATACATTTTTGTGATAGACCTATTTATCTGTTATTTACAAGAAATTGACATTTTTCTTTTACTTTTCCAAGTGAGTTTCGGAACGAATTCCAACAATGGAGTGAATTTAAATAACTCAATTACTCGTTATATTGTGTCTCTGTACTCTGGGTCTCCGATCATGCGCAGTGTCTTATATCTGGTACTTTGAATATTCCAACGTCCCAATCTTTCTTTGGATAACTGTAGGCTACGTCATGCATGCCTTGGGAAGGATTCGAGCTACGCGATACGGCCATGCATTTCACTATCTTCATGGCCTTTCCCAGCCGTTGCGTAGGTTGGTGGCGGTGTCTACGTCCACTTAATTTAATAAAGATCACTCGCCCCTTCCACTCTGCGATTCATCAGTTACATACGTTCCCATCAATCATTCAGCACATCGTGAGTTTGCCGAGCCTATCTGTGATGCTTTGCGGGTTGCTGTCACGGCGTAATGCATATCCATGTTAACGCAGATTTGCTTCAGAGGACAACGCATCCATTAAGCAAAGGTCATGGTGTTAAAATAATTCATTGCTGAGTTCTGAACTTCTTTTGTTTATGCTGCGAGGTAGTTTGCGTTCTATTAAGATTACTGGATATCCAGCTTTTGAGTTCAAGTACGTTTTAACGTGAAACATTTATGCTCTTGGCATTCAGAAATCTGGTCACATTTTGTGTTAATACTGTGACGTCATTAATTACAGTAGGTCTTGAAATGTCTGAAATTATAATGTTTTTAAAACAAAGTAGTTTTGAATCCAGCCAGTCGTGATAGAACTTAAAGGGGAAGGAAATGAATGTGACATTATAATACATTCATTATTATTCCTATATCAATGGGGATGATTGATAAATGCGGGGAGAATAGAAACAGAAACAGTTAATTTAACATAATCTAAATTAAGAACTAAACCATGGAACCAATTTCCAAATTAATTCAATTCTCTGTAATGATATATTATTTATTAGCCTATTCATAACAATTTAAAACAAGCCAGTGGCGTCATAATGTGTGAATATTTTCTTTGTCATTTGCATTGTCTTGAGATTAGACTTCATGGAATAAGGAAGAAATTACGAAGTAACTAACGAGAAGGTTCATTCATTCATTTGGTGTTCTGCATTCCTTTTCGTTTCCTCATATGATCCATATATCTTAATGTCGTCTATGATTTGATATCTTCTTCTGCCTCGAACTCTTCTCCCGTTCATCATTCCTTCCAGTGCATCCTTCAGCAGGCAGTTTCTTCTCAGCCAGTGACCCAGCCAATTCCTTTTCCTCTTTCAATCAGTTTCAGCACCATTCTTTCTTCATGCACTCTTTTCAACACAGCTTCGTTTCTTACTCTGTCCATTTCACACGCTCCATTTTTTTTTCATATCCACATTTCAAATGCTTCTATTCGTTTCTCTTCACTTCGTCGTAATGTCCACGTTTCTGCCTATATAATGCTACACTCCACACAAAGCACTTCACTAGTCTCTTCTTTAGTTATTTTTCCAGAGGTCCGCAGAAGATGCTCCTTTTTCTATTAAAAACTTCCTTGGCCATTGTTATCCTCCTCTTGAGTAGCTCATGTTATTGCTTACAGTACACCCCAAGTATTTGAAGCTGTCCACTTGCTCTACTGCCTCATTTAGAATTCGCAAGTTTACCTTCTGTATTTTTCTTCCTATGACCATGCTCTTCGTCTTGTTGGCATTTATCTTCATCCCATACTGCTCACAGCTGTCATTTAGCTCCAGTAGCATATCCTTTAGTATCATTTCCTCTTCTTACGATGAAAGAGTAATGGAACGGAGAAAAATTCTCTCCGGCGCCGGGACTTGAACCCGGGTTTTCAGCTGAAAACCCGGGTTCAAGTCCCGGCGCCGGAGAGAATTTTCTCCGTTCCATTACTCTTTCATCGTATGATGACGCAGAATATCTGCATGGAAATATCATATGTACTTCGGTACATTAAAATAATATATATTTCCTCTTCTGCTAACAACGCCATATCATCAGCAAATCTTATGCATTTTATTCTTCTTCCTCCTACTATTACTCCTCCCATGTTCTGAAAACAGTTCTTTATTAAATCCTCCAAGTAGATGTTGAACAGGGTAGGTGATAAAGGGCATCCTTGACGTACTCCTCTCCCAATTTCTATTCCTTCTGACATTTCTTCTCCTATCCTGATTTTGACTCGTTATTTCATATAAAGATTAATGAACAGTCTTCTCTCTTTCCAATCCACACCAATTTTCTTTGGAATCCCCATCTCGTTCTGCCTTGTTAAATTTAAATGCACTTAAGATACATTTCGTTTGTTATTTTGTTATGAAAGCAGTTTTATTGATGACATCAACATAAAATAATATGTTCTTAACAGAAAATGAGAGAATTGAGATCCTAGTGATGATAGAATTTGGTGACAGGTAGGCTAGATTCTGTTTTACGGAGAGAAGGAAATGGTGTCTCTCTGACCCTTAACAAATCGTCAATTTTCAATTCTTTCTAGTGGACAGTCTACCAGTCTTCTCTTGTGACATGCCCATGTTCTCTAGATTTCGCTTCTAATCCACACACAGTTGACTGAGAAATAGGTGGCCGATTTGGATGAGTTTTGTTAAAAATGTGCATTCGCCTCATTGTGTACGTCTTCTGCCACCAAATCTTGGCATTATTGATTTGAATCACGGTTTAAACTAGTAAATAAATAATTGTCGCAAAAATGCACAAATGAAAATATATTTGTGCAAATTCCGAAATACTTGTGCAATATTATAAATTATTGTGCAAAAAAAAAAATTAAATTAATAAAGTATGCAGAAACAAAAAGTTATATAATTTGTTTCTTGGAGTTTTATTACTTCTACGCATCATTTCAATATTAAACGACATTTCAACAAAGCCCATATTAAGAATTATGGAATATAGAAACTTTCGGGTAAGTTCATTATTACGAACTGTATATTGAATCTCTATTTATATAGGCCTACTGTTAAATTAGGACATCACTCTTTGTGTTCATTTTGTATGGAAATGAATAGTGACATTTATATTAACTTTCAAGGTTCAGTATTTAAATGCTACAAATTTATGTTTCTGTAGGTGATGATAGGATGAGAGTTTTGAAAAATCTAAAGCAGGCTAGGTGCAAAGAAAACTCAAAGAAACTACCGACAGAAAATCTAGCATAATCTAAACCTCGAAACGACGTAATGCATTATAAATACAATGACTTTATTACAATCCTTTTTGAAAATTACAGTGCCGCCACTGATGGACCTTCCACACACAAAGAATGTCAACAACTCTAAACAGAAGTCGATCATCTCCAATAGAAGTGGAGTGAGGCTGACGCCATATTTCCCCTACTCACGGGTTCTGCAGTCCTGCTCTAGATATACTTATGTAAGTAAATCATTAGACGTAGGCATGTTTAAAATCAATTACTGCTGAATTTCAATCACATTAAAATATGTTATTTTATGGGCACTCTAAACATTGAAATTCTTTACTAATAGGTTCTTGAAGATTTATTGTTGGCAGAGTTTTACTGAAAGGCGGTTTCTAATATAAGTTTTTACACGATTCATGCAACTAAATCCTTGCTCACAGTTTGCAGTATGCGATGGAATTATATAAATCAATTGGAAGAAATACTTCACTCAATCTACATGAATTGCACCAACTTTTTGAAATCAATTCCTAAACATCTATTACTTAATACCTTTCTGAACTTTGCCCATGCCATTAGCATTTTATTTAAATTCAGATTAGTTCAAACACATCTCTGATTTCATTTTCTCCATTACCATCTTCGTTTCTGAAGTCCAATGTGGTTGACGCATTTTTGCACATTTACACTCAAACTTTGCTGCATTTTTAGAAGTGGAGTAGCAAAATGCGACAAATGCGACTGTGGCTTAAACCCTGATTTGAATTCTATATGCCTGACATTTGGGGAGGCCAAGACGTAGATGGGAGGATAATATTAAAATGCATTTGAGTAAGGTGTGATATAATTGTAGGGACATAGTAGGGACTGGATTAATCTTGCTCAGGATAGTGATGACGGGCTTATGTGAGGACGGCAATGAACCTCAGGGTTCCTTAAAAGCCATTTGTAAGTAAGACATTGGCTGGTAATCATTCCACCACAAGCTGACCGGGTATCGAACTCGGCTTATATAGATAAAAGACCAGCGCGCTATTTCAAGGAAATCTTAGCACAGTTTTTAAATAGCATACAATGTGCATTAAATTTATAAATTCATAGATCATATTTTTAACTCTTTCCATTCTCTGCCTTGTTCTATAATAGGCCTACATCCAGATGTGATCTATAATTTTTAGTATTTGCGTCTGTTGTCCTATTTTCGTCTTGCTTGCGTATAAGAGAAGCGTCATTGCTAAGTTTCAATTTAAATCTTGCTGAAGTTTTGTAAACTCTACACCTCGTTAGATGACGAATATGACTTGTGTAAACAGTGGTTATAAATTCCATGTGAACAGAGAGTTTTGTTGAAGGAAAAACACGTTGCTAAGTAGACAAAATTTCATTGGTATTAATTATTGCTTACATTTTAAATACCTGTACTGAAGACGTGTTGCTTGAGGGAATCTGAATACAAAATCTAAAACATGTGATTAACAGACGGAGAGTCCACCGCTGTGGAGTAACGGTTATCATCCCTGACCTTGAAATGAGCGGGTCCGGGTTCAAATCCTGGTTGGAACAAGTTACCTAGTTGAGGTTTTTTCTAGGGGTTTCTCTGAATTCATTAAGAGAAAATGCTGGGTAAATTTCAGCGATGACCCTGGACTCATTTTGCTGGTATTATCATCTTCAACTCATTCAGACGCTATATGACCATAGTAGTTGAAAAAGCGTCGTAAAATAACCAATAAACGAAAGACGGACAGATCCTGTCCATGTCTTTTTGTAATTGTCTCGGTTTCAATTTTAAAGGGATATGTAGATGTATCCAACATTTAAAAAAATCTTTCTTGATTATTTTAATCAATTACTTAACGACGCTGTATCAACTGCTAGGCTATTTAGCGTCAGTGGAATTGGTGATAGCGAGATGAGGCCGAAGATTTTCCACGGATTACCTGAAATTCACCTTGCGGTCTGGGAAATCTCAGGGAAAACCAACTACTAGGGCATTCGATAAGTAATGGCAACAATGGTGTAAATCAGTGCTCCTAGTGGTGACCATTGAAATCTTGTACTACGTAATAGAGAAGCGATTGTTTAATAAATTTGCAATATTTGAAGTCTCGAAGTAGCCATATTTTATAAATACAGTGGCTGTTTCTGATTTGTAGTAAACAATATAGATCTAAAAGTACGAACAAAGGTGCTTCATAAAAATCCAAGTTGCAAGAGGAAAACATGCAACTCAGTGCTTTAGGGCATTACAAGAAACCTGTGGGAGAGAAGTCCCACCATACTGAACTATTGAGAATTGGGTGGAAGCGAGGTATTCACTTACAATCAAGTGTTGACATTCGAAGAGCTTTAGATTGATCAATGACAAAGAAATCCAGAAATGCTGCTGCAGATGGAGTCCGCCGTCTTCCAAGAATTTGGCAACGTATTGTTCACATGGCAGGGGACTGTATTTGAAGTAAGTAATGTCAGAAGTATCCTAAATAAATTTAGTGTGAAACAGTAACAATATTGCCATTACTTTTCGAATGCATTAATATGTAATCAGAAATCAATCCAAGCGCGAATCAAACCCACACCCGAACTATTGAATATTAAGTATAGCCTTTCGGCTAACAGTGCGTCTTATTGTAATTATCCGTGGCACGACATCCCATGGAGGGCCAAGGCCGACAATCCAGCTGCTGGCCTCACGTCCACATGCCTCAGCAGAGGAGAACGACCATTCAACGAGAACGGAGGTATCGCGTAGTTAGCACGATGAACCCTCCAGACGTTACAGCTGGTCTCCGTAAGCGGATTTTGCTACTTGTCGTAGTTCCCCAAATTCTAGACGATGCTGGGTGAGCATCGGTCCCATACACTGGCCCAAATTTCATGAGAAATTGTTTTCCTCAAACGAACGTGAGGATTCAAACCAAAGCTCATTCCGTAACGCGAGTCCTAGACAGGATGTCTTAAATCACAACCCTTCGGCGCGGGATTTATTATAATTATAATAATTGTAGATATCTGGAACATATTTTGTAATTATTTGCATTCTAATTTCAGTATTAGAAATTTTATGTAGATCTGTGTTCTAGTAATTAGCCTACTCTACCCTTTCATTTGATTATCATTGATTAGTACCTACGTTTGAAATAATTTTTCGTAAAAAAAATACATTCTGAACTTGGAATGGTTGTAAATAATTATTTTGCTTTATGTTCAGAGAATTCTATTTACAGAAAACACAGACTACCTATTAGTTGTAATTTCTGAATGTATCTTATCTATCTTCCTGCTTATTCATGACATTTTAATTCTATTTTTGGAGCCTAAATAATCGCACTTTGTGATTACTATATGCATTGTCAACACGTTATCTTGAAGATATTTACTTCGAGGTTTCTGCGCAGTTACACAAGTCTGTCTGTCGCTTACAAATAATTTCCCCTCACAGTTCCATTAACTCTGTTTATAGTAACAACTCTGTAATTATTAGATGAACTTGAAGTTGTTCTGTAAAGCATTCCGTTACAAAACTCTTATTTATTCTTATTGTAATAAAGAACATACAGTATTGGCTCATTTTATTCTTGAAATAAATTCTGTAGTCTTAATTAGAGGGGAAAGGTGCAATGTTTAATAAACATATATCGTTATTACACTCCACAATCACCTCCCATCCAGGCCTTCAGAACAAAAAAAAAAAAAAAAAAAAAACAGGTGAAGATTGTACACATTCATGTTTAATAAAGACTATTTCAGATGGTTTTAAATGTTTATTTCTAGTGTACAAGACATTTTAAAACGGTTTGACCTTATGGCACTTAAGAAGCCTATACAGTAGAAACTCGATTATCCGGACCTTAGTTATCCGGATCCTCACTATTGTATAGTGTTAGAAAAACGTTTTGTCGCACAGATATTTCATAAGTCCCAGAAAGGAGTTAGTGCGCATAATTAAATTTACAACAAAACAAAATTAATTTCATAACCTCAACTAGTCCTTCCCTTGTGATCCAGGTCGCACGTCCTCTGATCCATGTTTTCAAACCGGGCTAGATTTCAACCTTTGAGGCTTTCTATTAAACATAGAGAAAGATGTCTGTACGAAGCAACTAAGGAATTCACAGCACATTTTTAGCTTCATAATACTTGCCAATTAAGGAAATGATACTTATGAATAGTTCATTCTCTATTTGTATTATTCTTTTATCTTCAGACTAAAGAAAAAACGTATTTTACAAACAACTTTAATTAGTGGAACTCTGAAAATATTGAGAATAGGAACTATGTGAAGAGTCCACTGCAAGAATGATGGATGTCATTTGGAATACATTTTGCAGGAGAAGCAATTGAAAGTTTGAAATGCTTAGCGCTCAAAGCTTAACTGTGATTTTCCTATCATTACTGGACAATGGCTATCAGTGTTAATGCCATATAACACTCTATGTACATTCTATATGTCTTAAACTATGCATTGACAGTCTTGGTTCATTTTCGACAAGAAAGTGACATTCATCATTCTTGCAGTGGACTCTTCATGTTTATATGATATTTTTGCTCAAAATGTCTTCAGAAATAAGCTCCGTACAGGGCGGTAAATCCTCGTGAATCACCCTGTATAGTTTTCATCTTTATACTGTTGATAATTTCCGACAGTGTTGAAAATTTTAATTTGATTCATCAGATATCTTCGATTTAAGGTTGCTTTATATTGAAAAGACCTGCTAACACTTGAGTGACCAATCCTTCTATATATCTGTGTGTTGTTCTCGTAGGTGATAAATAAAACTCCATATGTTAACATGATGAGCTACAACGAGTCTTTGGAGTTGTGAATGGAATCCCTCTACGACGTTGTTTGTCCTTTGTCCTCCATTTAGAATTAATTCATAAACATTCCATGAGTCAAATGGAATTTTGTTTGAAGCAATTTCAATTACAGAACAACATTGCAATGTTTTTCACAACTGAATGTTAGATTGCTTTTTATACTGCTGGACCTTAACGTGTGCTGGACAACTTCATTGTCGAACTTTTCCTCTGTTGAACGAAACTACTGTAGGACATTAGGCCTAAATGTATGAGCATTTCATATGTGGACCTTTACGTATGAACATAGAGTGGGCTTTGCTGATGAATGTAACGTCTGAAAAACATTTCTTTCCTTGAAAATTATTATTCCATATATGTCAAAGTTATTTTCAATGCTGGTAATGGATGTGTCCTTCCATACACACCTCCAGTATTTCTTCGATTCGCTTTTGTTTTGCCTCCTATAATGGTACGTGTAGTTTCGGTACACTAAAATTTACTTCTCCTTGCTGGATTCCATAATAACATGATGGTCAGGAGAGTGCAGATCTATTACAGTAAATTTAACTTTTCAGACTAAGCAAAATAAAAGTTACGTTATTTATGTGGTTGCGATTCAATTATTACTTACTAGAGATGAACAACACTAACTGCCGCTCTCGCTCGCTGTGTTCGTTGCATTTGTCTTTCGAGTCTCGTCTCGTCATTCTCCTGCGCTTCGAGTCTCGCTCATCATTCTCGAAATAGCATTTGTCGGCGTGGAAAGATTTCATAACTTTGAATAACATACATCATTGAAATAAATAACATTATAAATGAGACAAAAAGACAAAACAGAACAGTATCTTAGTTATCAAAATGTTCTGGTTCTATTATATGATATTACCTATGGTTATATCAATAAAAAAAATAATTTTCAAACAAATTTGCATTTCCAAGAAACATAAAACATATTTTTATTTGAGATTGCACACTTGATTCCAAACATATGGAAAGAAAATTCCTGGCCTTTTAATAAGGGCCTAGTAATTAAATAATGAATGCGAAACGGATTGTTATACACTGAAAGGTAGAGATGATGTTACAAATAGGCTGCTTGATTGTTTTTATACATCAGTTGCCAAAGTAGATAAAAGTTCAGTCAGGTATAACAACTGTGGCTATTCAAGGCTGCTTGACGTTCGGGACTTCGGGAGTGATCAATCTCGGCAGTCTTTACGTCAACGACGCGACATATAGAACATTGTTGTGCGGGTTTTCGGCTTTGCGGGCGCTGTTAGTCTTTGTTTCCCGATCGTTGTTCATCTCTAGTCTTTACCCTTACATTCGTATTTGGTTCCTATTTGTAGAGTTCAGTTTCATTAACACTATAGGAAAGGCATAGGAACGGAATTTCATGTGACTGTTGGAAAACTGAAATGTAAACACAGCAGAACATTCTTTAATAAATACTTTAATAATTTATATTTTCTTTCAAATACAAATTGAAAGACGTTAAAACACTCAAGTCTCCAGACATAAAATTACATTCACACACCTATCTATATGACATTATTACAGTGACGAGGAAGCAGCATGTACGGTAGCTAAGGAAGTCATCTGTTTCTCGACGGATGCAATCTAACATAAAGTTTTTATTGTTTGTATTTAAATCTCAGACATTCACACCAAAACTTTACGCCTGAGTTTCGAGTTTTACGTCCCATATCCATATAATTCAGCAGTTTTATGGTGCATTCTTACGTTCACAGTAACATATATATAAAAGTAATGGAGGAATGAAAATAAGTATTGGAGAAAAAAAATTATAAGGTCACCAGGTAATATTGGTAAAGTTTAAGACACAATATTCTTAAGAATTACATTTCTGATATTCTCAGCTAGACATTTTCTGTCAATTTATTTTTGACCTGTCGATTTGGTCCCAACTAGCGGCTGATCATAATTTTCAAATGCTTCTTTTGTCAACGCTTATATGTGGTGTAATTTTTAATTCATATCAAATAAATGCTTATTAGAAATGGAAATCTTGTTTCAGAAAAAACTGCCAAAAGTGAGTTCCACACCAGCTTTCACTGATTTTAAAAATAAATTGTTTCGTTAAGTATCATTTTAAGTTCATTTTTATATACTGTAAAATGTGCAAGGATAAATTTATATTTCTGTCTCTTTCAGAGTTACACAAGTTCAAACATGTGGCAATCTCACTGCACAAAAGTAAATCTGTAATTTAAGTAAAGTAATAGCGGTTCTCTATTGGTGGGTTGTATCAGCTTAAGAGTAAATGCCAGATTATAACTAATTTTGTAATATTTAAACTAAATTTTTTCCTTCATTTTAGGTTTCTATTATTCTGTATCAATTTTAGAGCCAGCTTTTGTTTTATCACAAAATAGGCTACACTTGAACTCCACTATAACACACTCTTGGGGCTCAGAAAATTAACCTTATATTTGATATACTACAGTCTCAGTAAACATTTATCATTTTTACTTTTGGTTTAATTTCACAAACTATTCGATAAAATAAGGTTTTACAAAACTTAATGGAAATTGGAATTCGTTAGTATTAGACAACAGGAATGATAAATCATCTAATGTTTAAAATGGGAACAATTTTGTCTCCGCTGTATTATGACCAGCCAGTTCACAATAAGAAAATCTGAAATATTAGTCCCTTAGTTGGCATGATGAAGTTTCAATGTTCAGTATATGTACAGTTGAAATTAGGAATATGCCTTGATTCATTAAAAATATAAAACTTCACATAATATTGACGAGAAATTCTGAACTGATAAGGATGTAACAGATGGATTTTTTGGTCTCATGATCTGTTAACTAGAATTCGTTTAGAAAAATCTTACTCTCCAGTAGTGTGATTGAATTAAATAGAAACTACTTAGAATAGGTTGACAGTGAAACATTTTACATTAAATATATCAAAACGGTGAACATAAATAACATTGAACTACAAACAATCCTAAGTTTTAAGACATAATTCACGATTTTTTTGCTTTAACAGCCATGACATTGCAACATGAAGATATTTACCTGTGGATCAGGACTTTAATTCAGACTCGTTACATAGAGTATTTGGAATAAACGTACAGAATCTTATCCAATATAATACAATTAAAACTCTTGCCAAACAATCAACAAAAACGGCTGTTCAGTGGAAACAAAAATGAAACGATTATTTTTAAAATTTGGTACAAATATAATTTTAATCGACAAGGATCGCAATATGAATGTATATTTGCACAAAAACCATGGAAGTGATTATTTATGGAATATTTATCTATTTTTATAAAATAATTGCTCTAACGGACTACTTTGTGTCATTTATCAGTGAATTTTTGTGTGATAAGAAAAACTAATTCCTTTGATTACATAATATTCAAAATATAGAATTCCTGACTTCTCATACAATGGAAAAGTAATAACTTATTTCAATTTATTAATCTACTTCAGTTATTTTCAAATGTAATTTTGCATGGCTCTTTTTAAGAGGCGTCCTTTGCAGACCTCTTTGACTAATTTCAGTAGAATAAAACTCGAAATTTAAATTGGAATAATTGGCTGAAGAGGAGATATTATGTGACATGTATTAATTTTTTTTTTGCTTCCAGCTAAATCTTCCGCAGTTTTCGATAACTATTCCGACACTACTGAAAGTTTCTATAGGCTATAGATGCATCTACACAGTTCCATTTTCCATGCGTTTACACATGCAATTTGGGGAAAATTAAAGAATCAAGTTGAAAACGAACGTTCAATTAAGGTCCATGCAGATTTTTTTGCCTACATGATGCGCCGTGTTGAACGTAATCTTCACTACGTATATATATATATATTAATTAATAAATATTAAATATCAATCCAATACCTAGGCCTACTTGATTCTCAAAATTGTGGCTGAACACTCTATAGGCACTCGTATTTGCGATAATCTTCAATAAAGCTAATCGTACTTGCCGCCATTTTCAGCTTAAAACGTTCACCATCACTAAACAAAATAATTTTCAGTTTATTCAAGGCCACCTACAACAATCAGCTGCTCGCTACAGGCTGCTGGTGAACGAAATAACGCACAAGATACCCACCGGCTATGGGTAGCTTTCAAGTGTCGCATGCGCTCTCATTTTTAGTGGAAAAAACATGCACAGTTGAATGCGTTTCGTTCACTCTTGCATGCATTGCTAGAGTGGTTGAAGTTGAAAGAAAAGTTGGACCGTGTAGATGTACCTTATGTGACATATGTCCTGATGCTTGTGAATTTTGGTGTAACAGATTCACCGTTTGTCCAGTGCCAAATATGGACAAGTGTGAGAGAAGACTCATGTAAGCTCCGTCAGTGTTGCATGACCTAGTTACTAAAGGTTTTATGAGAGGGGTTCATGACGACCCTTCATGCTACCTTCACTTGTTTCGAGGAATCGTAAGTCGATAGAGCCAAGTGTTGAAGGAAGGGGACAGGCTATACGAAGGGAGGGAAAGCGCGAAAGAGACAGAAGAAACTCGTCAATATTTCTGAATTTGAAACTGTTACAAAAGGATTATATTTTATATAATTTTAGACAACGTTTTAGTTGAATTTTGAGGAATGGATAAACACTCTTGAGTCTGGAAAAGTGTTTTAATATGTGGTATGAGAATTACTTAGCTTTAATAATAATAATATTGATCATATTAATTATTCACTTTGCATTTAATTATAGCATTTTAACGCAGTAAAAGAGAAGAGAATGATTAATGTAGGTTCTGTAAAAGTGGATCATGTGAAGCCATTGTATGAAGGGAGGGAAAAAATGTCACAATGTTTCTGTCATTTGCTGGCATTGATTGATCACTTCTAAGAACTCCGGAACCTTGGAATAGACAGCATCGTCATGCCAACGCTTTATTAAGGGACGTAATATTTTCGCGGAAGAATTTAGCATGCTATTTCCAAGAACACTATTATAGTATAACAAAAACATACGCAATGGGAATATTTTTAAGAGTAAATATATAAAGGCGATACACGCAAATTAGTAATTACTGTGACATATTGCTTCTATATATTTAAGTACCTTTAAACCCTGTTTTCCGTTTTAAAATACTTTTAAGATACATCATTTATCGATCTGTTCCTTGCTGGAATATCAAAGTTTAAAGCACTTGTTTAATTTAATTAAGTGTTATTGCTCAAGTTAAATTTTTAATATAACGAAGCAAAGGCTAAAGTTATCCTACTAGAATGTAAGGAGGAGAATTAAAGCTCTTCTTTGATTCTGGTACGTACTGCCTAGTTAGTAGGGATAATCACATTTCATGTGATGTGTTAACTTTAGTGATAAAAATTAAAAGAAATATATAACTTACTATTTTTCTTGGTATATTTCTTTTCCCACATTTCAAATATGAGAAAGATAGTACCTAAACGAAATCGATATATTCTCTCTGTTCACAGAACAGTGACCCCATGGAACTAGGCCGTCCCGTATGACGTGAAGAAATATTGCCTAACTTGATTCTATTCTAGGAAATTCGGAATTTACAGTACAAAAATTACTCTTATATTCACAAGAATTACTTCTTGAAATATATTAAGAAATAAACAGAAGTAAATAACTAGTTACTGACAACGAAATCGATTACATTTTCTACTATGTAAGTAAAATAATATACTTTACCAATTTCTTGTTGTGTGACTAAGAAAAGTGACGTTATATACTGACCAAAATTTATTTGTGGAGAATCGTAACTATGGTTTTTTTTTCGATTTCTGCTGAATGTCTATTTATGACAGCCAAAATACACTACATTTGTGTAGTTAAAGAATTTAAAAGTGGCATCAGTTTTTTATAATGTGAGCTAAAACTCTGTTATTCGTTAGGCTGCTTTCCTATTTGGTAAACAGATTTTTTATAACAGTATGAAAATAACATTATTAGAAAATAACATGAACATAAATACGGTAACAATAATAGTGGTAGATATTTCTGTTGTCTCAGGTGTCATTTTCTCATAATGCATACACATTTCAAATGCAAGCGCTTTTTATCCATACAATATATAGTGGAAAATAAATATGTATGTCATTTTTCCTCTTACACAAACATACACACACAAAATTAATTACATTTTATAGATAAAGGATATTGTTAAATTAAAACCCGTACCAACTTACGTCATATGTATAATTTTTTATGATGAAAATTTATAAATTTTATGGGAAATACTTTTTGAAAAATAACTGTTGGCTCTCATAAGAATGATATTTTGAAATGCATAAAATTTCCCTCCAAGATTTTTCTATCCACATAAAAAAAACACTGATATAACAATATTTTCAACATACGACATTGTTGATACGATAACCGTTATTATTATTATCGACTCTAGCAAACAAGTAAGATTCACAATTCCTCAGTTTAACGGTTTTGCTAAAACAATCTAAACAATTCCATAGCCTTTCGAGAATTACACTTCGCCATTTGTTGTGTTCATAATTATATCTGCTTGCATAATGATCTTGTTCTGTCCGCTGAAGTCTGCAGATTACTAATAAGAAGAATACAAGTGAAAAATAAGATCCTACAACATTTATACTAGTCTTCACGGAAGACAAATTTATTAGAGAGGAAAACTTTACGCTTTCTTGTTGCATACTACAACGATCATCATCTTTTCTAAAGTTATTAGCAAAAATGTCAACAATGGGAACTTGTACGACACTGGTAATACTTTTCGAGTGTTTGCAGCACTGCAGATCAACAAATTTGTCGCTCCTGTCATAGTTACTCTGGTTATCATAGAGAAAACGCTGGAACTGGGTCAGTGGGTGTAGGGGTACTCTTTCAGGTAATCCGACAGTGGTGTTGGCAGGGGTAACTGGTTCACAGGCAGGCTGGATGACTGCGGACTCCTCGCCGACAGTTGGGGTGTCGCCGCCTTCAGGCTCTTGTTGATGGCTAGTCTCGCAAGATGTTGCAGCGACGGCAACTGCTGTTTCTTGTACAGTGGCGTCGTGAGGAGTATGTGAGAGTACATGTGTCCTCTGGCATCCACCCACACCTGTTCCTTGTGTCTCAGCTGGCTGCCTTTGCTTCCCTTGCCGTTGTTTTCTGCATACGCACCAGTCCTTGCACTGTCTTTGGTCGCTTCTATGTAATACTCCACCAGTCGTACCACACACTCGAACAGCGGCATCAGTGGTGCCAACCTCGGCTCTGCGTCTAGTCGAAACTGGCCGCAGACGTAGTGAAGCCTGACGCTCGTCGGACCCCTCTCCGTCTGCACGCTCAGAGAGAACAGGAACTTGGGGTCCGAGGAGTCCCTGACCAGGAACGTTCCCGGGGACGTCGACTGGAGGGCTTCCGCGGACTCCTGCCAAGACAGACCTTCGTAGTACCACCCCGACGTCCTCAATGCACTCATGGTCGCCGCGAGGCGCACCAAATCCGTATCCGATTGGGGTACTTGAGGAACTGGCTCCGCGGGCGGCATCTGAAGACTCAGAACCCACGGCGTGGACGTCGGCGAATGAAGATTCCATTGCTGAGTTGGCTGAACTGCCGCCGTAGTCACCGTCGATGACCCCGCAGTTGTGGACATCGACCACTGGAAAGGCAGTAGGGTGGAAGTTCTCGTAGTCGTGAAGACATTCGGTGCTGACGGAAGGACGAAGGACAGAGGGGTTGAAGGCGACGGTTGTGGCGAACAAGGAGGAATCACAACCTTCTCGTCCTGGGTTGCTTGTTGAAGGATCACAGACGAAGGGTTGTCGACAACATTGTTGTTGTTTGTGGTGTTTTGGTTTGGGGTGTTGGTGAGGATGATGCCACCTCCGGCCATGCCTGCAAGAACACGCTGGCTGGTGTTGAAGCCGTTGTTGAGGTGTTGCTGACAACCAGTTGACGTGGATACCGACACCGTGCAGGTTGTTGCAACTGTTGTCGGTGGTAACTGCAAGGACACCAACAGCGGTTGTGTGTTTGTTTCGCAACATGGCGTCGTGAAGTGGACAGCCGGTGTTGACGACGATGAGGGGAGTGGCGTCGTGAATTGCTGTTGTGGCTGGAGAACGATGCGGTGCTGTAGGCTGTGGTTGTTGTTGTTGTTGTGGAACACGTGGAGGCAGTTAGGGCACGTAGTCAACATTGCGCCATGCCAGACACGCGACTGACCGTCGTGCCGGGCTGTCTTGGGGAAGAAATCAACGCTCTGGCTCGGCGCTCTCAGCTGACAAGGACTCGGTCCCTTCAGCGCACTGCAACACACAAAACAGATCCTGTTAGTTATCATGAGATATAACATCTATACTAGACACTAATTTGACAGTAGACAGTTCAGAGTGGAAAATTCAAAATTCATCACTACGTCACCACAGCACCGTATGCCTATTTCAGTATGAGGCACAGGCGAATATCTAATTATAAGTATTCATTAATACTTCGTCTCTTATTGTTTTTTGCATTCATTTGGAACATGTATCACTCTGGGAGACACTAGTATAATGTGTTGAAAACTACCATTTTACTTGAAACCCTAAATGTATTTTTATCACACTCATTTATCATGAGGGTCCTTATTATTACTGTTAGAGATTGCACTCATTTTGACTTTGTATTATTATTATTATTATTATTATTATTATTATTATTATTATTATTATCATCATCATCAGCATCATCAAATTTTTTACTGACGACATTAAACTGTTTTCCAGAATAAATCATATTATCGTCGTTCTTATTCACATTATTTTTTAGTCTCATTTATCTGGACATAGTATAAATCAGATGATTAGATCTACTTCAAGTTGGAAGTTCGAATCTGTATTATATTGAGCTATGCGAAATGAAGCTACACATAAGATTTTTTCCAGGATAAGTGCCTTTTCTACCTTTATGGTGGTTTCTCAGAGCATAATACTAGCAGTCTAGTATTTACAGTCACGAAGCTTGAGTTGATGAGGGTACTAGGAACAATAGACTGTGCAGGTACTATTTTGCATTGTCTGTAATGAAGCGATAGTAGCGATCTTAGTGGTTAGCAACTAAGTTATCTATGGATGCATATTTACTACGTATTGAGCTTCGTGACTGTATATACTAGACTGTGATACTAGTAGGATACTACTGCTACTATTATCACTATTAGCTACTACTAGCTACTACTAACTTACTGCTACTACTACTACTACATTACAAAAGCATGCTACCCTATTGCAATGAAATTCCAGGATAACTCAAGATAAAAACCACAGTCTACTATATACAGTCACGAAGCTTGAGTTTTGAGGGTGCTAGAAACAATAGACTGTGACGGTACTATTTTGCATTGCCTGTAATGAGGCGATATTAGCGATCCTAGTGGTGAGCAACTATCTAATGTTTGCATATTTACTACGTATTGAGCTTCGCGACTGTATATACTAGACTGTGATAAAAACTGTAAAGATACGTAGTGTCCTAGTCATTTGCATGAAGATGCGCTGCTTATAGAGAATTTTCCCTGCCCCAGTCTCACTCTCTCTCTCTCTCTCTCTCTCTGCTCAAAAAATAAATATGACTAGTGATACACCTTGTGAATACAATTATAATGTCTCGTTTTGCGATAAATACATTAACAAAATTTATCATCTCCAGAGAATACATTGGAGCTAAAGCAGTTACCTCTGTACTGAACCGCGAAGACAGGCTTCCCTTATGAAATTAGGAGAACGTGATATTTTCAGTGCGCCTACCAAGCTAAGACACTACTACCTATATACGAAGACAGATGGGTTATATAACTCTTTCGAGAAAATCTAAAAGCCAACGACACGGGAGGTGCTATGTTATCAGTCACTCTTGGAAAAAAATAAATGTCGATTCATATTTCCAGAAGAAACGATCTGATAACGTATAATCACATTTCAATGAAAGACGATATTTCCTTGAGAATGTATAGATAAGTCTTATCAAATTGCAATATAAGTTAGTTTTGATCAGTTACATCAGCCTCGTTCTGTTAGCCCATAGCTTGCCACTGAAGAGAAAGAAATTTCGATTTCGGACAAGTTTTACGAAATATGTGATTGATAGACTACTTAGATTTCTTCTACAGTTTTCATTTCCTCTTTGCTCCATTATAATATTATTGTCTGTCAATGGTCTCGAAGTTAAAAAGAAACGTTAAGTAAAGAAATATCAATTAACTTCCCTATAATCTTTAGATGAAGTTAATTTATGAGACAGCAATTTTGTTTCCCATATCTTTATTCCGGCTATTTCTAATATCGCCATAACATCATCTTAAAGATCTGAATATTCTCCGTAGTTTAAAAACTTTGAAGAAAAGAAACAAATTAAGGAGCTAACATGCAGATAACTATTAGAATTAGAGGAATACTTAAAAACAACATAAGACAGTAATTTTTTACTTCCTACATCGACAAAGAGAAACAGTATTTGATACGATACCGTTAAACGAACGAAAATAGAACTAGTCCTACAGCAAATTAGCTGTTGCTAAGCAACTGTCTATAATATTTACTCCGAAGAAGAAATCAAATTTGTGCTGGGAAAATACATTTCCTACTCTATATCTAGCGACATAAATTTTTCTCTTGCCCTTTATAAAACACAGCAATAACGCAAAGAAAGAAAATACAACGCATTACATTTCCAAGAAATGATAATGGTTTGAAGTTGCTACCTGTGACTTGCTACTTGCGTACTTCTTGGTTCTGTTATGACATTAGAAGAGAGCACGTCACATTGAGAGAGAAAAAGAGAGACGGCAAGGGAGGGGGAGGACGAGGAGGGGGAAAGACGGATAGACAAGAGTTTTTTGTATCTTGACAAAAAATGTCTTGGCCTCATGGATGTACGTAACGAAGGCTGAGATTAGAAAGGAACGATGGAAATGGAGTTCCAAGAAAGTTGGCAAACATGTATAATGCGAGACGTTCATTTGTTTCACATAGTGTAATGAATGTCTTGTATTCCCAACACCATCTACAGTACAAACACATGGGATGCAATGCAACTTCTAGAACTCAGAACGGTTGCTAAGCAACAAGCTGATTTGTTAATATACCTTTAGTAATTATATTAATAGCTACCCGAATCTACAAGTATTGTAGACTAAGCAATCTGTTTCTAACTATTTTATTACCTTTGACTGTGTTCTAACCTAGAATTTTGAACATAAGAACTAATATGTTTTAACTATTTGACAGCATAAAGACAAATTCAGTCTGAGTTTATGATAAGTATGGCCGAAGAATTCGTCAGTCGATGACGCTGACGCTGGATGGTAAACTACTTAAGAAGCCTCGGTTGTTTTTCCAAGATTTAGTGCCCGGGTCACCGTCCAGTGATCTCAAGTGTAAGGAATGCTCTACAAACTTATGAATGGCCTCAATCTCTTCAAAGTTTAACCTCATTGGCTGCGGAGGTGGGTGGGGAACTTCTTGTAACTCTGACAAGTCTGTTATCTTCTCTCCCTGTTGAAGTTCACTGCTTTGTAGCTGGACTTCGCCTCGGATGCGAAAGTATGAGAGAAAATAGAACAGTTTAGTCTCTACTAAAAGAACACATAGTTCGAATCTAGGCTACATCAGTGAGAGTTGTAGCAGACAAGTGTTTGTAAGACAGTTTTATTAAACTACTTTTTTTTAACTATTTCCATGCCACCATTACACAATAATTTTTGGACTTTTATTCTTGACAGGTTTGAATAATTGTTTTATTAAAATGGACATTAATGAATGAATTCCATATTATCAGACTTTACAGGATCATTCCACCTAGAATGAAATTCTTATCGATAATATATGCAACTCTACATTACTATACACAGCGAGTATATGCGCCAAATTCTAACTTTTTTCTTTCAAAACCAGTATGAAAAATAAACAATTTATTAATATCATTGTTTTGTTTCTTTAAGAGGTAGAAAAAATTGCAAAAAATTACCAATGTCATACGCATACATTGCTAATTGAATTGAAATTAAGCAATTTCATTCCGAAACAAAAAATGTCTTTAGTAGCCAAGAGTTTGGATAGTTAAAATATTAAAAACATGTTTATAGCCATTTTTTATGTTTTGTCTGTAAGCAGAAAATATTTAAACATCTACTTTTGCCTTGCGATTAGATGTATTATTATTATTTAAAGAACGGCCGGTTTATTCTTGTGAAGTGTCTAAGTACTATTTCTTTGAATAGGTACTAAACCTAAAACAGAATCTTTCAACCGGAGGTCCGGGAAATTTGATTTTGGGGTTAACATAGACCTATAGGTCTAATATATGAATGATCACGTTAGAGAATTGAGAGGTAAAATATAAGGTAGGCTATTAAAATAAGTCGCTGCTGTTCGCAGATGATGAATTTTTAATACAAGACAAAGAATAAACTCTCAACGACACATTCTTCTTTTAAACGCGGCATTAAAGATTATAAAATTAATATATCCGGACGGAAAAACAATAAATATCATTTGAAATAAAGTTCTCTATCATATAAAAAGTAATGATAATTGATAACTTAAGATTAGACAAGGTATTCCATGCCAATAGACCTAACTGTATCTATAGGAAACGGATTTAACTAACAAACTAGATGAATTTAATAGTAGGCCTATATTACACTGCAAAAGAAGCTGCAACACAAATGACAGGAAGAAACTCAAATCAAGCCTTACAAAAGCATAGCATTTCCAGTACAATTATACCATAAAAACAAGCAAAAGTAAAGAATAGGCAAAAAAATGAAATGCCTAAGAGCAATAAGAGGATGCATTCAGCTAGACTGTAGGTATTAGAAATGATAATAGCCTATAAGACACGTACTGAAAGTAAACCCAATGAAACATAAAAATAGATGACAATTTAAATATGGTTAGAATGTCAACACAAATTGCGACTACACTATAAACTCAAAGAACGTGATCCTGGAAGATCTTATAAGAGGTTGAATGAATGAATGAATGAATGAATGAATGAATGAATGAATGAATGAATGAATGAATGAAGGCCATGGAATGAAGAAGAATGGCGAACTTCCACATGTAAGTATAAAGAAAATAGGCCTATGTAAAATTTGTAAAATGTTCACGAAAATGTCTCATTACAGTAGAATAATTCTGAGCTGTAGGTAGGCCATTTTCGGATGTTTCATAGATCAAAAAGTCGTATAATTTACAATGAAATATGTCGTTATGGAAGCAAACGCCTACCTTCTCATGCCAGAAGTTGTTAAACTAATATGCGCGTAATATATGGTCCAGAGTGACTACCTCAACGGCCGACGAATTTAGACTGAGATGACATGATGCTGTGCACGTTTTAAATAAAGTTCTTCGAAAGACGGATAAGAATAATCCGCTAGAACGAAAACACAAGTTGGAAGGTATAAATTTAGAGTCAATCCCGATGTTGAGAAAAGTATCACGAGGTCTCTCTTCCGTTAAAAAGTGGCGCCTAGTCTTTAAGAAGAAAAATACCACCCAACTCATTCGAAGAAGTGTGAAAATAAACACTGCCATTTGCCTTCTTTTGTTGTCGTAACAAAACCCCGAAAATAATTTCCAGTTAGCGCAGTCGGTACACAGTTTTGGTTGCCAAGATGCTTACGTCACGGGAGAGGGAGGGTGTGAAAGAGAGGGGGAGAGATGGCATGGTTCGCATCTCGTGGAAGCCATTTCGTCAATCTTCCAGCGGTACCAGGAAATGATTCACGTCAAACGGGAACGTCTCGTAATGGCGCATGTAACTGGCTAGAGCGCCCCGCCATCCCCCACCTTAGCAGACGAGAGCGTTCACCAGCGACGCATTTCTTTATCGATTACTGCCTGACTTAACGGACTGAATGTCTAGGAAACGTCGATTCTGTATTTCTAGACAGAGCACGTGGTCGAACGAATAAGATTCCCGAAATAGTGCTCTGTAGAAACATATAAGGTTCTGGAGATGAGGTTACATTCACACTGGGAACATTAAAATTATTAAAATACTGATATGACGTCACGATGTCGGGTTCTGGCAACAGAACTATCAGACCTGGGTTTGATTCCTCGTAGGCAACTGAATATTGATATTCCTTCTGTCAGGAATAGATAAGTGCTATAATATTTTGTGTCGAATTTTAATAGTTATTGATGCAACTAGTGAGAAGTGCATTATCATCACTCGAGTGTGTTTTACAAGAATGAGGCGTTAGGGGATTTCTTTAATTACACAACAAAGATAATAAGGCGCACCCCACTAGTTGGATACAATATTTTATCACGATCGTTCGATAATGTTTATTTTTAAATAGTATAATTATTTTTAAAATAAAGATATCATCATTCAATGTAGGCTAGACCTTGGAAACCATAGATCATAGTAAGCCTAATAATGTTCATTATATTTACAATTGACATAGACCCTAGCTGCAACTCAAAAATATTGATTCTTCCGCTGGAATGAGTAATTCTGAAGAAGGCTTTCCTTCACATATTGAAGAAGCAGCTTAAACTGTTATTTCGTCCCTTTTACTAGAAAAATCGAGAGTTAAATATGAATTGGCACATGAGCGCTTTCTCAAATGGTGCAAAGATTAGAAAGTGGATAATATGACAAATGTGCTAGCTTATTTTGAATATTCATCAAAATCTTATAAACCTTCGTCTCTGTGGACTTACTATTCCATGGTGCTGAGTTTGATGTCCATGAAAAAATGTCAGTAGGCCTATCAATAAATATAAAATACGCTAATTTAGTTGCATTTCTAAAAACTAAAGGCGATATAGGAAAGAAATTACAATTTTTATTAAACAGGAAGTTTTAATGATGATGATCATGATACAATAATAATAATAATAATAATAATAATAATAATAATAATAATAATAATAATAATTTACTTTCAAGAATAGGGTTGTTTGTACCGTTTTATTCCGTCACTGTACTGAGAATTTGCACCCACTTAGGCCTATACATTCACAAGTAAGCCTATTATAGTCAGTAAAATGTAACGTGAGGTACTAAGTTCCAAATTAAACATTTTCCCCACATAACTTGATCACCTGCTTAAATTTAGCGATTTTCTAGCTGTTAAATTCACTTTACTACTGGCAACACTTTCCCGAATACACGTATTTACAGATATGACGATTGTTAGTCATTTTGTAACTGTTAGGTTGGCACAATCTGAAATGCTGATCAGAGGAGGCAAGCTACTCAACAAATTCTCCAATTTTAATTATGTGCCATGTTATGTGTATGCTGTATTTTATATATGTAGGAAAATCAATGGAAATAATAAATAGCAATGAATGTAAAGTAATGTAACTTCAGTAAGAATAGACCTAATAACTTTCTTACGCTATGAACAGTGATTTAGTAACATTAGTGCTTTAAATTCAAGGTTGGTAGTATTTAAATGCCAGCCATCTTCGATTCCTGGTACCTTACCATATATTGAGTAAAGAAACCCACCGCTTGCACGTCTCTTAGATAAAGTCAAAGACGGGCATTAATATAGACCTCTGCAGGAGAAATGGACAACCCTACGCAGACATCTTGACCATTGAAATTAACTAGATTAGCGTCTCGATAACGAAAAATAACATACAACAACGTTAAAAATTGTTGAAACTTTTCCCTATCTAAAATTCAGTGAACGAACTTAGACTAAATATATTTAAGCTTACATTATGTGTAATTATGTCCGTTTTAGTGAAACAATTATCACACATTAATAACAGTAGACCTATATGAAAATTATACTGACGATGTTTTATGTGAATAATTTCTCTCAGTACAGTATTCCAATGTGATAAAAATAAGTACTTATTTTCTAATCTAGTGTTGTGTAATTTTCGGTTCAGTCTAGCGTCATAAACATTTTTAAATATGACATGTAATATGGAGTCTTCTTTAAAACAACAGAATATCGGCTGTTACATAAACTACGTATTGTTAATTAGTAATAGATGTAAGAAATGTTAATAAACGTGTGATAGTATAATTTACGATTTCACAAAAATGACCTCTCGAATACAAGGCGGACGTGAAACAAACATAAAATATAAAAATTCAGTATTCTCACTTGTTAGTGGAATTTTTATTTAAGCAAATACGGTATTTCTCGACCTGACTGTATACTGATACACGGTAGGTCTCCTGTAATGTGAGGTGCGCACGGCGTCGATTCTGTTATGCTTGATACGACGACATTTACAGTGGACCAGAAAAGTCAAAGACAATAATTTTATTGCAGTTACGTTTTGCGATAGCATGATCAATGTGACTTCTGCCCTTTTGTTCAGTTTCGTTGATTTTATTTTGTTTCCTACTTGTCCGCCAGAGATCTCTGCGATCCCAGGAAACGTTGCTCTGAAGACATGTTAGGCCTATGTTGTCTCATTCGAGTTGAGTACCCTCAAGCCTTGATGATTGGTGAACTAAGGAACAACTCACTGATAATGTTGTCTCCATCAAGGTTATTTTTATTGCACTGTTTATGGTTTTACTTCTCTTTGAGGACTACATACATGCTATGAAATTTTATCGCGAGAATTACTTAACACGAGTTTCGAAAGTGGCTGAAGGGCCCCAATGCTTGACGGCAAATGGGGAAGAAGAAGAAGAAGAATTACTCGACAATAGATGTTGCGTTAAATGCGATCCGAACTCTCAGCCACGGCAGCAAAAGGAAGCATATATCGCACCACGGACAATTTATTTTTTATTTTTTTTTTATATTTGTTAAAAATTCCCGAATGTTTTAGATTGTTTTTGCCAAGTGCTGTACGCAAGTTTACAGAACTCATTGGCAAGCGGTCTAATTATTTATGTCAAGGTCAAGGACGTGCATGTGATGCAAAGACAAATGTCAGTAACTGCATTCGGAAGATACGCACGCGCAACGTAGGACTTCAAGGATATACAAAGTGGAGCCGAATCTTGCTACGATACCGCTAGCAGTCCAATCTTTTTATATGACTGAACGACAGACTTCTTAAGCATTTTCCAAACAAAGCAGTAGCAGTGTTTTGCTGGCCTTCTATGCCCAAGGTTGCGGGTTCGATCCCGGGCCAGGTCGATGGCATTTAAATGTGCTTAAATGCGATAGGCTCATGTCAGTAGATTTACTGAGAAATTCCAGCTGAAGTCCTATATTAGGACAGGATGTCGTAAATCTATGACGACGGTCTCGCAGCTTTTTCTTCCCTGACGGAGGAAACCATGCTTCAAATTTAATCCCCTGGACAGCTATCAGCGTGAGAACCGCAAAACTACCGAAAATGACTGCCAAAGAAAGCAATAATGGTGCTAGTGAAAGGATAATTGCAGCATTTATTATTTTATGCTTTCTCATATGCGGTGTAGGCCCTACAGTTGAGATGAATGCTATGAAAGCCGGATAATTCCAGTTATGGTTTTATTTTCCAGAAGAGTAAAACGTTTTTCTATGTTGCAATCCTATTAACCAGCATGAGATGTTGCGAGTAAATTGTTAGTTTATTACCACAGTCTAGTATATACAGTCACGAAGCTTGAGTTGTGAGGGTGCTAGAAACAATAGACTGTGCCGGTACTATTTTGCATTGTCTGTAATGAGGCGATAGTAGCGATCCTAGTGGTTAGCAACTATCTATGGATGCATATTTACTACGTATTGAGCTTCGTGACTGTATATACTAGAACATAAGGTTTACATTGTTTCCTCCACACTTGTGGAGTGAACGGTCAGCGCTTCTGGCCGCGAAACCAGGTGGCTCGGGTTCGAATCCCGGTCGGGGCAAGTTACCTGGTTGAGGTTTTTTCCGGGGTTTTCCCTCAACCCAATACGAGCAAATGCTGGGTAACTTTCGGTGCTGGACCCGGACTCATTTCACCGGCATTATCACCTTCACTTCATTCAGACGCTAAATAACCTAGATGTTGATACAGCGTCGTCATTTAACATTATCCCTTCTACGATTAAAAGATCAAGAATACATTCGTTATATGCTTAGTAGATTTAGAGAAAACGACTGTGTGAAATTGTGACGTTAGGTCTTCTAATTTCGTGTTTTTATAAATTAAAAAATACACTGCTTTTATTATTTATTTTTCTTGTTTTTCTTTCTTTTTATTTTATTTTCTATCTGTAGTGTTTTCTTATAATTGGTTTAATTTGTTCAGTTTTAAATTATCATGATTTTCGATATGACCCCTTAATTTTTAGAGCATTATTTTACATTTTATATAGGCCTACTTAGACAAAAAAAATGACCGACCCCCTGTAGCGTGAATTTGTCTCAGTCCACTTCGGACAGCGCCTATTCACACGACTAAGGAAAGAATGTTTATTTGCACCTTAATCTACTCCTTGAATATATTTTTGTTATATATTATTTATAACACTTGATCTATAAACAGAAGGAAAAAGAAACAAACAAAACATTTATCTTGAAAGTTTCAATTATTCGTATTTACAATACAAGTGAAGCCAACTCGAGTCAGCACCAATGACGCTGTAATGTCACTTACATGCAATTACGCATAAAATCGATACATGTTCTTACAGTAACTATGCTTTTAAGACAATAATGAAATGTAAAAGAGGGGCCTTGATATCAAGACCTTACGAAATTGAATTCAAGGCTTGGAGAAAGATCCCTGTTCTGTTGTCAGGTAAATGAATATTGCTGGTTTCTCGGAAATTCCTCAATCTTATAAGCGCCTGAGTTTTATCTACGAGCAGCTTCTATGAATAAATATTTACTTTGCTTTAATGCTCTTCAATTTTGTTTTCTCTTGCTGCATTTTGCGTATATAATTAAAATGTCGTTTACTTTGCAAACTGTGTTCTGAAAGCTTACCAAGGTTGAGACTATTTTCCTGCTTTTTGAGTATTATCTTGAATTTATGATTTCCAATAGTCTGGTTTTATGAATTAATGTCAGAAGTCCTCTTATATATTTTAGACGGAATAAGCCTGAAGTAACACACATTTTACGAATGTAAGTACCCGTTTTAGTGCAATGTAGGCCCCATAATTAGTTAAGAAATTTGAAAGATGTGCATCCTTTTTGATACGAAGTCCACGTAAGAGTTTGCGAAATTTGCTCGAAAAGTTTTAATAAAAGAATGTCTTAATTTCTCGTTCTTTAAAGAAACGAATGCAGATGAAATAAATAACACTGCGTACAGGAATACTAGAAGTAGGGATATTTATTTTTAAATTACACCAGTATATCGTCGTTGTTCCTACAATAACTCCTATGTGCAAAATATAAAATTTTTCAGTAGGAAGAAAAAACACATTTATTCATCGTATAGCAGCCGTACATAGGAGACTGTGAATTCTTACATTTTCGAAACAAAGAAATATAATTACATATAGGAGATTTTATTATTTGATGTATCACTATTAAGTTATTGAATAGAGGAAGAAACTGAAAATCGATAAATATGTCACACAGGAGTTACTGCAGGAACAACAACGATATGCCTTCCTTGCGCGCCTTGATGAGGAAAAATTCTTTGTTATCTTATGAATGGCAGTTGTTATTGTAAGCTATAGATTGTTATTGTAAACGACTATTCCTGAACTTGACACAGAGAATAACTTGGTGTAGATATTATTACAAAGTTGTACACGTTATGTGTCATGCCAACTTCTGAGGACAACGCTGAACATCATCAACTACAGTAGAGTCTTGCTAATCCGAAAATATGGGTTATCCGAACAGAATTATTTTAAGAAAAAACTCAATTTATTGTAGTAGTACAAAGCAGCGAAAAGAAGAAATGTATAAATTCACTCAATTTCTTTTACTTAAAAAAATTACGAAAATAGCACATTCCAGGGTACTTACAACAATTAGTGTTTTCTGTACATAATTTACACATCTGTCATGTTCATAAAATCAGTAATTTTCTGTTGTCGTAATGAAGTGAACCTGTTGGTTGTGGTTCTAAAAATAGCAACAGGGTACTCCCACCACCGTCTCTCAGCGCTCGTGAATAGCATGCATTGCATTACAGGAAATACAGTGCAATTGAAAAGTCCCTCCGCAGCTCTATTAGTTCTAGTAACCCTAAAATACAATTCTGTAGAAAGTTGGCACTTCACCATTCATTCCGCTTTGACAACCTCACACCCTCAGTTCATCATATGCTTAGCGGCCAGTGCTGCCACTTGAATTCACTACCGAATAGCCTACACCTGAATTCTCTGCCTAGTGGATTCTCGGCTACACAAGCACTGCGGAGAGACTTTTCGATCGCATTGTATTTCGGTTAATCCGAAAATCTTGTAATCCGAATAGGTCTTGGTCCCAATTAGTTCGGCTTAATGAGACTCTACTGTATCTTGAAAGCCAACAATGGATGGGATCGGTTTGTGTATCAATTGACCTACACTGCTGATACACTCTCAATTCCCAAGCGTATCTCCCAAGAAAATTAAAAATTTGGGCATAAAAGTGAAGTATTAATATTCGTATGTAATATATTACATATTCTTGTAATTAATGCAAGGATAATGCTCGTTGTGGCATGCAGATTGCTTGGAAGTTTTGTAGTTCTCGCGCATGGTGCAAGTGCATTATTAAAAATGTCTCGTTACATAACTGACATGTATTGATTAGACATAACTCCTTCTTTCCCGTAGGTACGATGCCTGTGGCAGCTAGCGTGAGTAACGGATGACATTGTCTTATCTCTGAAGAGGCACGTGACATATTCAAGGACGCAGATCCTGAGTTCGATGCCCAGCAGATGACCCACATTTGCAGTAATATAAACATCAGGAAGTTAAGGTAGATACCACAGATTGTTATATTCATACTGTTCCTGCCTTTGAAGCTGTTGCTTTCATTGAGCTCTACTGTTATACAGTATTATGTTTGCAGGTCTAGCCAAACTTAATACGCTTACGTATTATCGCGAAATGGTTGGGCTACTAGACTATTCCAGAAAATGTCTGCGTCTCAATGGAATATAAAACTATTTATGATGTTTTGAAGTTACGTTTATGTTTGATATAAATTGAGAGAACTTAACTACAATTTGGGATACAGACGTCAAACATTTAAGGTTGGAAATAATATTTTGTTAGGAGGGAGATGTGTGATTAAGGATTCAATATATGTTGGAAACGGAAAATCGACGTAACGTACGTTAAGTTATTAGGCCTGATTGAATGCATTTTAATTATTCTTCACGAGAGTCTATTAATAATAATATATTATTTTTATTTGTAGATTGTTTCTTTCGATCTACCTACCCCCTTTGATATAAATATACACTATGGAAATCAAAATACTGGATAGGCTTATAGGGTTTGAACATGAGAAATCACTTATTCTCAAAATACTCCGTCCCCTGTTCATTTTAGGGGAAATGTTTTTTTAAGAATTAAAGACTAAATCAGAATAGAATAACATTTTTTTTTTATTTACCGTTAGATAAAAATAGGAATGTTATACAATACATTTAACAACTTTTATATCAAGAAACCTGTTTCAATGATGTGGGCCATAATTCATACCGATGTTACACATTTTATAACAAATAAAGGCCACGAATTAATGTTCTTTGTTTTGTTGGATATTATTACTCTTTCATATGCTTTCATTAATTCTAAAGAATTTTACTAATTTAAGTAGCAATGATCTCATGAAACTTGATGTTAAATACAACAGAAATTAAAGAAAAAGAAATAATTTACTCTAAAGACACTATGTGTATTGTTAAATAAAGTAAATGAAGTTATATCTCAGATTACCAAAAAACTGAAATAGTTATTAAAAATGTAGTGCTTTTCGATATATTTTTTAAACCCTTGACAGTTTTTCCTTATAAATTTTGCCTGTGAAATAAACAGCGTAGAAAGTATTTAAAAATGACTGATTTCCAATGTTAAATCCCCATATTCAGTACTCCGATTTTCACAGTGTATAATTATACAATCTTAATTACATTTATTTATTTATTTTAACCGAAGAAATTCTACATTTTCATGTTGTTAGGTTGAAGACTGTTTGAACCTTACACCCCAAAAATGTGTGGGATAACGCAAAGTTTAAAAATATTTCGAGGAAAAGCATTGGGTCTAATCTTTGTTCAGAAAGAACAACGATGAAAAAAATTGAAATGAAAATAGCTATTTAAAAACTTGTGACTATTTTTTAATAAATTGAATGTATTATTCTACGATTATTGCGTATACACCTACACACGTGTATGTATATACGTATATGACGTATTTGACTCAGAGAAAGGTCATAAATTCATTTGTAGCATGTAACTAGTAACCGTATGCTGCTGCTATCTGGTGCGTATTGTAACGAACTTCAGTTTTACACACTCGTAAAATTTCTAATTCAGAGTAGGTCATGTGTATTTGTGTACAAAGTGGAATTGATGAATATAAACACTAAAGACAGCAAAGCCATAATGTCAATTAATTACCATGACAACAAAAAGCGTAAATAATTTTGAATGTAATAATAATAATTAAATATTTGTCAACTTCAATTTATTTGCTAAATCATTATTATACTTTTACATTTGAAATCATAATTATGTCAATGTTTAATGTTATTTTGTATAATTTCGCAAATCCCTAGAATTATACTGACCCTCAAATCACATCTGCTACGCATACGGAAGGTTCACAGGCGCTTAATGCAAGGCAATCAAACTCTGCGTACATTTGTGTCTTGTTTCGTAAGTTTGGAACTTGGATTCATTATTTTGCATATAGTAGATAAAACAGCTCGTTTGACGAATGGCAATAGGCGCTACAACGTACAGAAGATCTTTACAGTATTTTTTAAAAAGTGAAGGTTAGAATATTGTACAATTGTTCTCTTATTTGTTTTGTACGGATGTATACTAACCACTAATCATGGGAAACTTTATAAATTAGCCTACTTCTAGTAGCCTACTATGAAATTAATACAAATCTCAAGGGAGTGACAGAACGAGAGAATGGAGAAAATATGTAGTGAACTTCAACTTTATCGTTCTTGTGTTTAATTTTCTTCTAAAATTTCCATAACCCCTGGCGATATTTATCCTAAGACAATACTTTTGTCAAGTAGACTAGTACATTAATTTTAAGGCCAAATCCAGTGACTATTTTGTACAGAGTTCAAAGTTCAAAGGTACAATCACTAAAATCTTGTAAAGGACGCTTAAAAGTCTCACAACAACTACATTAAATATTTAACTTGTAAGGTCATATTTCAAAGTATTACTTTTACCTTGAAACAGAACAGTAAATACTCCTTACGTACTTCAGCGCTCGGCCTTGCAGAAAAGACAAAGGTTGCTTAATTCATTACCGTACACAAGCACTGGCTTGTGAACTTTGTCGCTTCCTGCTTTTAATTAAAAAATTCAAGTTAAGTCAGAAGAAAATCATGCGTTATTTTAAGAACATAAGTAGTATAAAATCTTTAAAATAAGCTACTAGGACTAAAATAATTTAAATTAAATGTTAATGTTGCCTTGCGAAGCTTCGGCTTGAAGTTCAATGTTCAGATATTCAACAACACATTATCATGTAGACTAAGTAAAAACTTATTTTAGATCAAAGTACAAAAATGTTAGTCAAAACATAGACAATCTATAGATTTTATTGCATTTCAAGTAATTGTGTATTTTTTTCCACATCGTACGATCGGTTCACTCCCATTTCCGCTACCAAAATTACAATATTTCTACATTTCTGGCTTTCTTAATGTGCTGAATTTCAGACATTTGATATTAGGCGGTGTCAGAAAAGAAAACAAAATTGCCATTACTACGAATTTCGCAGTGATTGAAATCGTATTTTTTTCTCTCGTCTTAAATTTTACAGTACCAAAATTTTATGCTACTACATAAATCTTTCTTAAGATCCATATAATTGATGATTTTGAAAAATAAATTAAGGCTATTACAGAAAGAAAAATTATATATGATTAATTATTGGAAACGTGGTATTTAATTTTCATACAAAGGCATCCATGATTATAGAATAGTAGGCCTTATTCGAGATTCCCGGATTCATAGGTCTATCCAGCAATAGACGATACAATTAGGCCAAGGCCTATTTTGAAAGTGATTAAAATCCATAGCATGTTTTTTTTCCGAAAGCGATGAAAAGTTGGGAAGTAGATTTACAAAGTAGGTCTATATCGGGTGAATGAAATCCGCTTTACTGGTGCCCTTGACATCAGATATCAGTATCTCGCTGTCACACTAACAGATACCAGGAAGATCCTTATCGACTAGTATGCTTTGGTGTTCCAGAAACCAATTATTTTTTTTCATTCGAATATGAAAATTCAATATTCTATGAAATACACATTTCGTCACATAGAATGATGTCTCATCATGGTCAGATGTTAAAGATAGACTAAACGTGTTGACATCCATAGTAAGTTATAAAGTTCAAATAGAAATGAAAGTTCATATTCCACGTACATAATATGTTTACATAGATGATGCAGTCACTCTCACTACTTGTCATTGGTTCTGAAGGTCGTGAGTTCAAACTCGAATTAGTGCATTTTGTAAGAGGTAGTAAAAGTCTTTAGTGACGCAGGGAATGCTGTGTTGTGGTTCACAATAAGTAAAAACTGTCACTGGCTTAGAGACTTAAGGGGAAAATTTAATAACTACATGTTTCTAACTTCACTAGTTTCTTTTTCGCGAATAATGTATTTCTTTGAGGGCCAACATTCTAATTGAAACTGCAGGAAAATATCAACGTGAAACCGCCAAGGAATGTTAACGCATAAAAGAGGAAACAAATATAAAATATTAGAACGAACAAAGTCGATAGGCTTTAGTGTATCCGGAGCTGAATAGTTGACGAACTAAAAATATTGGTATTTTAACCAAAAATGCTATAATTATACAAACATTAAATTTAATTATTCGTCCATCTATCTTCAGCTCCATGGTAGCACCGTTGTATTGTACTGTATTGTATTTATTAACATTCCATGGTATTCATACATGCTTACAGCTAGAATATGGAACAAGTCAAAAAACTTAATACTATTATAAAATCTTAATTTATAGTCACAGTCTAGATGAAATATATATAGACGAGATTTACAATATAGTCTACTAGTACAACACAAAGTTTTAGTATCAATTTCATGAAGTGTTATTGAATGTCATGAATTCACCTACAGAATAGAAGGCGTGAGAAATTAAGTACTTCTTTAATTTGGCCCTAAATAATGTTATGTTTTGAGTTTCATTTTTTATATCGATAGGGAGGATATTAAAAATTTTTACTGCCATATAACGCACTCCTTTTTGATAGCACGGTAGACTTGCCGATGGAGTATGAAAGTCATGTTGTTAAGTACCATACAGTATCAAGCTATTCTAATTTCTTTCCTTCCTACCGCTTTCTGCAATACCCGATCCATCCTCTCTAAGAGGGTGAAAGAAGCTGATCGAAGCTGCCATTACTAGAGTGGGGGAAAGATAAACGGGGGGAGGGAACTTGTAGTTCTATCGTCAACGGTTCTCTTTATTTGCTGGGCAGACAACAAAATGAAGAAGCGAAAGGAGATAGACCTAAAAACGAAGATTCTTAATTACATAAGATAATACGAGTCTATATATTATATAACTTAGATATATATTGCATATAGGCCTATATAATTGTTATATTATGAACTACATCCTCTGATTGAGGTTATGGCTGATACATCTATCATTCTATCAGGCGGTAGGCCTACATCTCACTTGGTATGTGTCAGAGGTAGAACAACTGGGGTGCTATTGATAGACATTTCGCTAGCCCGCGCTAAGAGCGTGCTAAACAGGATTCATATCATATCATATCGCTAACACTGGTTTATGAATACGAAAAACGTTAGTTCGCTGATCATCCACCGGAAGCCCGCGCTAAGAATGTCTACCTATGAATACGGCCCCTGAAGTCAAACTAGTGAACTACGTTACCTGTCAGCGATGTGTACACACATTTTTAAATTCTCTACTTCTAGCTTTCTGAAGACATTGACTAACAGAAAGCAAATAAACTTTCATTCGTAATTTCATTATTCTACATTTCATTTTTAAATTAACTTTCGTGTTTTTCTGTTAGTAACGAATACACGAACTTTAATTTAAATTTTTGTAGCAACTATTTTGTTTCCCGACGTTGAAAACGAAGTGAAATATGTTCACGGACTTCTTGGTGCTGCAGTATGTGTTTGGAGATGCGGGCGGCATTTATTTCTTCTTATTCTTTTTAAGTAACCGCCGTCTCTCTTTTGTTCTTACCCACCGTTAGTATTTTGCAGGCAGTGAATAAGTAACATCATTATACAAAAGCCTTTTCAGTTCTGAGAAACGAAAAAGATAGTCAACGAGGCAAAGGCACCAGGATTAGAAGCCACTTTTAATATAACAGGGGTTACTAAAGCGCGCTCAATAGACTAAAGTGAGTTGGCAAATGAAGCAATTTTCTCAGAATTCTTTTTTTCTCGTTTCATATCGTTAGACGCGGGTCTTGGATGTATTCAGTCGTATTGTAAAGGCACTGACCTTGGTTTAAAACGCTGGAATGTGTTCATACTTCTCAGAAAAAAAACATAAATTAAAAATCAACGAATTTTTAGTTTTAAATAATAATTTATAGGCCTACTCTCTTCTAAGTTTTAGGAATGTATAGGTATATATATATATATATATATATATATATATATATATATATATATATATATATGCTTTTGTTAGGTTATTAGGCCTACATAAGTGCGACAAATGCAAAAAAAAAGTTATGAAAGTAATGCCTGTATCTACATGCACTTAGAAATTTAGAAGTTTCTACAACGACGATAAGATGTAACTTACAACGATCTTAATATAACGACTATTTTAAATTTCAAGTCACATGATAAGGTAAATATGGAGAAATACTGAAAACGAATGGCTGGGTAAACAGTTCCATCAACCACAATAACTCGTAACATATCCAAAGATAAGATCCTGATTTTCATGACAAGATATCGGCTAATAATGTAGCGACAATAATCTGTTTTTTTTTTATGAATAACATGAAAGAGCTGTAACATAAACAAAGGTGTTATTAGATTTCCAGGTGTAACTGAAGAAGAAACAAAAATAATATGCTGTCAATTGGGAATCAAACTCAGTATTTGAATTGGTCATTGTTCACAGGCACCATGTCATTTCTTTCCGTATTGCAGTAGCTTAATAATTTTAAAGTTGTACTTCTGTTATGTTTACGTACCACTCACCATAATAATACTAAGCTAAAAAGTATAAATTGATTTATTTCAACTCCTATTAAATCCAGAAAAAACTTAAGAAATAAATAAAAATGTCCGTTTCGCCAAAAATTGACTTAGTGCTTTTCAACAAGTACAAATTTCAATTAGCAGAAAATAAACGATATTAAGTGAGATTCAGGGCTCTAAGACTAAAATCTTTAACATATAGGCCTATTAAGACAATATTGTACGTCACGATAACCATCATACGACACACTGCAAGGAAGAACAGTAACAAAGTGATGACAGCCCCTGTTAAGCTTAAGAATCGTCGAATGTATTTGCTAAATCGATTAACATAATTTCTCGCTATAAGTTATAATGGGGGTAGTTTCGTGTTCGATCAAGTCGGCTCTCACAGCCACTACCTCGCAATATTAGCATACAATTACTTCCTCCTCTCCATTAATTTTAGAATGCAATTTCATAGAACCGCCCTAGATCAGCATGAACCTTGGAAGTGTAGAGTGTAGACCCAGGAAAGTGTCAAAACACCAAGGTGTAGACCTAATCTCTTCTTATACTTCAAATAATAATAATAATAATAATAATAATAATAATAATAATAATAATATAAATCATTATCTTCTAGACGGTGGTGGCTCAAGTGGTAGCGTGGTCGGCTACAAATTCGACAAATCCGGGTTCGATTTCCGACAGGAACATTAAGATTAATTTATCTCCCTTTGATCTTGCTTGTCCTGCGCTATCTTACCGTCCTCGTAGTCTAGTGGTTAGCGTGAATGCCACTGTACCCGAAGTTCGCGGGTTCAAACCAAATTTAAAAAAATATCCATTGCATGACTTCCTTAGGGAGGGAAATAAAGCTGGAAATCCCGTGTCGTTGATTTGTGGTATGTAGAAGAACTCGTCTCCAATAAGTGGAGTTAGGCAAAATTTTCCGGCCTTCTCTCGCTCACGCGTGGCCATCTCAAAATTTAGAGCTAGCACGTTAGGCCCATTAATGGCATAAGTGCGGTTGGAGCTCGTCCTGTCTTCCGTCCGTGATAATGAGTGGAATACTATGTTATCTTAAGTGGTCTTCTTGCACCATGCTCACTACATTACCGGAATCGCTGTTTGTAAATATCTAGTGTTTGTTCAGTGAGGACGGAATAGGCTAAAGGGCCTCATTATGAAAGCAGATGGTTATGGTCTTTGTCCTTTATTTTTTCGTTTCCTTTCATTCGCAGTTTTTCATATTCTTCGATTTTTTCTTTTTTCTTCTCTCTTAGTTTATTTATTTTATATTGTATTTTATCTTTTTCTTTCTTCATTCTCTCCCTTTTGCAATACACTAGATTTCTTATCTTATTTCACCATGGAAGGCCCCTTTCTAAAACCCGCAAAAGCATGAGAAATCCTTCATACACTGTCCGGATATAGCACGTGAAGGTTAGGGTATTTGCGGCTGGTTTAAATTAGGTGTGGCCAGCCCTGTAATATACATTGGATGAGAAGAAGTTGGTGAAGGTAAATGGGAACTTGCCATGCAATGGTTGGTTCAGGCCCATGGCCTCCTGGAATAGAGTGGGCGTCGACCATATTTACCCCCTCCTCCACCTCCATTCCTCCCTCTCCTCGCTCTCTTTCACACTGCACATAGTGTGTTCCATAAATAATACACGGAACAGAAACACTTTCTGTTTCCTTATTCACGAAAGTCACAAATATCATTCAATATATCATACATAATTTATATGTAACTTGTAACCTGACTTACATTGTGAAACGGACTGGTTGCTTTACTACTATACATATATCTTACTGCTACCATAGCAGTATGTGGATATGTGGCTTTCAAAATATTATAACAGACGAGTTTGATAATACGAATGCGTAATTTCTATGACGACAGTGACTTTAAACAATTATTGATATGTAGAAGATAGATAATAATCCGTGGCGCTAGAGCCCGTGAAGGGCCTAGACCGACCAGCCGGCTGCTGGCCTCACGCCCACATGCCGAAGCAGAGGTGGACGATCATCCAATCAGAATAGAGGTATCGTGTGGTTAGCATGATGATCCCACCCAGCCGTTATAGCTGGCATTCACAACCGGATTTCGCTACCTATTGTAGCTCCCAAAGTGCATCACGATGCTGGGTGGGTACCGGTCCCATATACTGGCCGAAATTTCATGAGAAAATTTCTTCCCCCATGAGGACTCGAACCAGCGCGCATTCGTAACGCGAGTCCTAGGCAGGATGCCTTAGACCACGACGCCACGGCGCGGGACTGTAGAAGATAGATATTAATTTCTATTTTCCGACCTAAGACGAATCTTACCACACTTATCTTTGTTTATCGTAACGTTAACTCAAAATCATGTCCAGGGAGGCCTGTTTACAGAAACGACGTAACGACTTCAGACTATTACATTTTCTTTACTTTACGTTGTAAATTAAGACTTCATCTTTAGTCTTGAATAGCACAGTCCACACTGGATATTTTTATTCAAGCTAATTCCACTTCAGAAATACTTAGGCCTATTTTGTCATTTAAAAGGTTAGAAATTATATTCCGATATGATATCTTGATTGTCTGACATCTTAATGTCTACTTTTTCTCTTCCTTTTGAAAATATTGGATTTCTACTCTTATTTCACCATGAAAGGCCCCTTCTAGAACCCACAAAAGCATAAAGAATAGTCTACCAATGTGACTGATCTGAATCTCGGGGCGCGAGAAACTATCTTTTTTTTTTTTTTTTTTTTTTTTTTAGGGGTGTAGTAAATATAAATTGCCTGCTGAACTCGAACAGGATGTTGCTTTACCGGTAATTAAGTACTTAATACTTATAATAAGGAATTACTTGTATGTTGTAGGCCTACATAACACATACATTGTTCAAAATAACATTTTATTTATGTAGCCTAATATCTTTTTTAAGTTGAAAAAATGTTACTATTTGTTATTCTGTATGTTCACGCAAACCTGTATTTTGGGTCAGATAAGTAAATTCAAATTGTGATGCATGTCAAAATACAGGCGTTGATCATTCATCAACGTCTGCCTTAAAGTGATGTTAAGCATATAAAAACGGATATACTGTAAGCTAGGCTACATTAAATATAAACGCTTCGTTGTTTACAATGAACATAATTATTTTGTGGAAATTGTTCTTAATTTTACAAACATATTTGCATGTATAGAATAGTCCTACGTAAAAGGATGTGTCATGTGATTATCAATTTGTCGTCATTAATGTTTGTCCAATTTCAAAATCATTAATAATTCCTACCGACACTTTTTTACTTTCATTTGTGGCTGTCAATTTGTTCCCGTTGTTTGGAGTCGTTAACAATTCCCAAATAATCACCAAATGTTTACTTGTAAATGATACAATAAATTTGCTTCCATAGTTGCAACCTGCCAACTGATAGCTCTTCAGAGATTTTCTGCCATAACAATTCTCATATAGTTGCTGATTATTTTACTTACAATAATTATTGTAACTTTGTTCTCGTCCTTGTTGGTTGCGTAACAACAATTGAAGGTTTCAGAGCCATAGTGGGCTAAGTACCATTTATTAAAAACGGAGAAAGCAAGGGTTAAAGTTAAGTGAATACCATAGTTTAAGGAAGCTTGACATATCATTTAGTTTGAATGTGTATACTTTATATTACTTACTATATGTTTCCATTGAATTATGACGATAACTTCATTTTAACCCTTGTTTTCTACGGTTTTAGTAAATGGCGCTTGGCCCACTATGGTTCTGAACCCTTCAATTCTGATCCGGAATCAGGATTTTTGCCTCTTCAACAACACTGTTATTTATAATCATCTATTTAAATATATTAAATATAAAACTATATTTGTCTATTTAACGGAAATGAAAGTTTTAAAGGGTAGCTGAATATGTTTAATCAACCTTAATGTCGTGTGATTTAAAATATGACTTAGGAGTCATAAGCAATTGTCTTTCTGTATTTGAACTGGATATATAATATTAATGAACTAAAACCATAAAACTCAGGCCAAATAATATTACGAAAATTAAGATGTTTCATTTAAGAACCTGAAATTGTTGACAAAATAATTTTCATAGAATATGTAGGCACTATTTAATGGCACCAAATAAGATGACTTCATTAATTACTATGTTCATCGCAATTACAGCCACAGGAAGTACGCGACTTTATTATTCCATTCAAACCGAAATGGCCGTGCAAATGTTACAGGACTAGAATATCCACTTGCCTCCATTGTTATTTGATTAATGTTAGTAAATAGACGTTTGGATCGACCACAATACCTACAGACCTAAGTTTACATTTCAGTTGCTAGTTGTTACTAGACAAATACGGTAAAATTATGACAATACTGTGTAGATACTGATGTTCCTATATATAGATTGTTTGCTGACGTATTCAATCCAAATATAACTGTTGCCATAGTTACGAGTCAATAAGGAATTGTACGGTGTTAGCTGTCGAGGATGTTAGTTTTATGTGTAACAGGTTGTGTGTGCATTTACGCAACAATCGAGGCGTGTTTCGATAAATTGTGTATCGCAGTGGTTCCCAAACTTTTTCAAGATGGCGTACCGGTATTTAATTCCATTAAAAAAAACACAAATCCCTGTAAAATCGAAAACGACAATTTTATTCAAAACCAATGGATACCATCCAACTTCTAATGTACCGATAAATGCAAAACGAGAAATCGGAATATGCAGAACTATTTTCCAGTTCTCTTTGGCTTTTCAGACTGACCTTCCTTGCTGATATATTTTTCGAACACTTAAAACACTTTGAAAAGTAGTTTGCAAGGCCAAGATGTTGACATAATAACAGCCAGAGATACAATCGAGTGATTTATGAGGAAGCTTGGTTTTTGGTCGACATCACTTGAAAAAAAGAAATTTTATTCATTCCAGAGTATTAAAGAACTGGAAAGTTTGTGGTAAGCTACAACAAATACCGAGTATGATTTTGCGTGCATACTGTTAAGTTTGCACAGTTCGAAATAACATTTTTTTATATATATTTTCCGAAAGAAACTCAAAACAAAATAAATACATCAATCACAGATGCATATTGAATTTGTTTTTAGACAATTGTATTCAACTAGCTGAAATTCAGTATTAAGAAAAGACCCATTGACTACTGATGGAATACTCAAACTAGCCTATAATTTTTTTTTCATAGAGCTTTGACCAGTTTTGGATGAAAAGAATGTAAGAATACCTCGAGATTAAAAGAACTTTTAAAATTTTTTATAGCATTTGCAAACTCGTATTCATGCAAATTTTCTCGCCATAATTGTTATCGTAATAGAAGCGAAAAGTCCTTAAAATTGAAAACCCTACCAGTGTGAGTGTGTGTATCGAATGTAGAGTTTGAGAAGCTACCATCTCAAACACAGACATAGTTATCCCATTAATTATTTTTTACACATCTATCGAAACATTCTTTTTATTTTTATGTTCAAGATTGTTTATGTTTCTAAATACAAAATAAATGTGCTATCAATAAGGCGTTTTTTTTTTTCATTTTGTAAACCATGTCGTGACCCCCCTCTGCTCTTCACACAACCCCCAGAGGGTCGCGACCCACATTTTGGGAACCACTGGTGTATTGTAAGTGTAAGCTAGTATAATATCAATAATACAGTATTGTCGGTTTGTGGGAGTTAACAAATATTCACAAAAATTTGTTTCGTTTGTTATCAAAATCAAGTAGGTCTATATTAAAATACAAAAATTTGTTTCATTTGTTATCAAAATCAAGTAGGTCTATATTAAAATACAAAAATTTGTTTCATTTGTTATCAAAATCAAGTAGGTCTATATTAAAATAGAGATGAAAATATTTTCGTAATATTTAAAAACTGCTCCGTGATGTTCTCGGCAGAATCGAGTTCTTACATTCAGGCAAGAATCTGATGATGCTGAAAAACTAGAAACAAAAATATTTAAGCTTCATAATGTACCGGTCTCTAAACCTTGCTGAGCCATAATACTTCTTGTTTACATACTTCTTCTAGCAAACATTTCTCTACCTTACCACGGCAAATAATTTTATTTCCTCAATTGTCGCTACAGTTACAATTAATTTACTATGCTCTGAATTGTGTAGTATAACGGTACACTCTCCTTTTTTCGTGTACGGAGAGAAGCTAACGAGTTTTAGAGGTGCCTCTGTTATTTCACAGTGTATAAGCAAGCTGGTGTCAGAACACGTCATGGGTCCAAAATAAAACCGGCCTCCTTATTCGTGTCTCCTCACGGATACTCTCTCCAGTAGAGTGAGACACAAAGAAGAATTCCATAGAAACGAGGTATAGATATAGGAAAACCCACTCAAACAGTTGAAAGCTGCTCCGCCCACAATATTCGTGGAGATATTTGCTAATCCCTTGATTCCTTGTCTGTTCAGAAGAAATCTTGTGCATCATATCCTTGAGTGTGCGGAAAGCGATCAGCACTGAGAATGATTGACAAATGAAAGCGAGAAATCTTTTTACGCAACTACCTCAAATATTGGTACATCTGTCAATTATACTAGCTTTCTCGTGTTTTTATAACTTATAAAGATTTATACTCTTATTTCAAGTAATCGGGGACGTTTTCTGCTATAGTATAAGTTCATGTTGGATGAAGACGATACTTAGGGCAGATATTTTTTTTTTGGGGGAGGGGGGAGCCCTGTTTCTTTTTTTACCTACCGGAATTCCACCAATTTTTCGATTAAACATAGGCTAAGCATTTTTCCATATTGCACCCGAGACAAGTCCAAATGCTGTAAAGTGATCTACAATTATGTTACATTAGCCCTAGAGTGAAATTTGTGGCGAATAACTCAGAACCAAATATTCTCTATTGAGGAAATGGGAAAAGAGTTAGACCTATATACTATTTGGTTTATCAGAAATGTAAAACGTTCATCTGTAGTCTCGAGTCTAAATTTCATTGGTAGAGTCTAATGCAAGACTTAAAAGTCTTCATTAAATCTTAAACCAAGAGGTAAATGTTGACTATTGAACTGCAATTATCTTGAAGTTTGCTCCGAATGAAATGACCGTTAAGTTTAGACTATAAAAAAAATTGATTAAACAAACAAATATGGGTGGAACCAGAATGAATTATAGGCCTAATGGCAGGCAGACAAAGTAATAATCTTGAGATTTTTGGGAATGATAATGTATCTAAGAAAGTTCAATGCAAGCATGTCACAAGTGAAAGTTCCTTTAGGAGAACTAATGACAAACACAACCTATATAACTTGTAAGTGAAACATCAATTCTAGTTAAGCTCTACCTTATCAATATTTCAGTGTGGTAGCTCAAAAGATGGATTGGGAAGTTGTCTAACATAAAAAAGTAAGCCTGTGACATTCACTTTAAGAAGCTTAACAGAAACTGAAAAAAAAAAAAAAAAAAAAAATACAATCAAATTGAGAAAAAAAATTGTAAGTATACAATTATCGTATTTCGAATAATGAAATATCACAACTATGTAGCCTACAGTATATGGCAAAAAATATTAAGTACGGTACATATCATAAATCCATTGTTTTGCTTCTGTGTAACGGGTAGGCCTCTCATATGATAGACCGTACCGAACGGAAAACACGACCGATATACACTCCAATCATTATAAAAGTAAGAGATAAAGTATTTCTAATAAAGAGCATTATAAATGAAAACGCTATTCATTTGTTTTGTTTCGCTGCCACGGGGATTTAAAGTGAAATTTCCTTCTTCAATTACGGCCACCATAGGCTATCATATAGTTTAAATTGTATAAAAAAAAACTTGACCTAACTATGAACTGTACACCATTCAAACTTCTCGGAATGCCGTATTTGTCTAGATGTTAATATGTAAAATGGAGAGACAAAAATAACAAGATTCAAAAGGATTTAATGCGAATAATATTTTAGTGACTGTGAATACCTTCTCTTTTGTTTTTTGTGTGTAGTGAAATCTGCGTATATTTAGGCCCTTTCCAATGGCAACCAACAAAGTGTGTTTTACCTTGTCAATTACTTCAGTATTTATCTACCTCTTTCTCCCGCTTCTCGTCCATTTTTGTGTGTTTTTGTTCGACAAAATTGGGGTATTAGGATCTGACCAATTTTTTTGCCTCACAAAATCAGCCAAACCAATTCAAATCTAGTCAATAGAGCCGTCTGCTAATCGAAATTCTCATGCCCCTTAATAGCTTCAAACAGCTGGGATTTGTAATATACTTTTTTTTAACAAAGAATTAAAGCCTACACACCAATGTAATCTTGCATGCGGTTTTATTGTAACATTCGTTTGATATAATGATTTTTCTCTTTACAATTTTCCGAGATTTACTTTTGTATGAAATATAAATGGTAGGTCTATGACGGTTTTATGCTTAAAATGTTACTCTGTTTTTTTTTATTCCATAAAATGTTTAATTTGGGCAGATGAAAGTGCAAATGTTTATTGTTGGAGCATTTGGTAAACAGAAAAAAATATCATTCGTTATTTGTCGCCGCGTTTTATCATAATTTAGGATTATGTATTACAACAGTGAAATACTAGGGAATGTGTTCTGAAGTGTGATGTGTGTTAAAAACTTTTCCTCAAAATCCAGTCCTCGGAAGTCTAGAGCCATGAACTTTAAAGAGTGATTAAGTGTTTCTTAGCACGATTTCCTCCAAAAGGGAGTAGTGCCGGACTAGCAGACTTACGGCATGTGAAAAACCCCGTACCTAATAGGGGAGGAGGGCTCTGGGAAAAATTTATGAGCCGTTTCTCCCCCACGTCGAATTTCAACGCTTGAATAACCTCTGCAATTCAGAGGGTCGTTACTATTGCTTCTCGAAATGTATAGAAATAATCATGTAAGATTAAGTTATAAATATAAAGAGAAAAAGAAGAAAAAGGATTAGAAATTGACAACCGCCTCTTTTTAACCAGAGTGAATTTACTGAAAGACTAAAAAGAATGTTTGTTTTCTCTAAAAGTAAGATTTCCTGTTAGGTCAGATCCTTGACCCACATTTCACAAGTTGTGATCAAGTTATTGACTATTAATATGGCAGAGGAAGAAGGTTGGTAATACATTCAAGAGTTGACACTAATAGCCTCTCAAGAGGCATTTTTTTTTTTCCAGTTTTTGTATAACCTTGAACAAATACTTATGGTGGATTAATTTCTAGAAATTTAAGTTTTCCCAGCATACGTTGCCTAAATATTACACAAATCATTAGTTTAATTTAGAATAAGGTAACGTAAAGTCCGTTAGTTTATTTCGCAACTATTTGATAAAAACTATAAAATATATTCAGAACTGGTGAACTGATCAACTGTTAGAATGCAAAACGACAAGAATAATGGAACAGCTAAGTCTGTGCCATTGTCGTTAATTATTATTATTATTATTATTATTATTATTATTATTATTATTATTATTATTATTGTTGTTATTATCATTATTATTATTATTATTATTATTATTATTATTATTATTATTATTATTAAACATAAATGCGTGTAGCCGTTCAACTTTCAGCCATTTTATATTTATTCCGAAGGCCTGACTCGGGATCTAAAAAAGTGAAGGATTATGGAGGAGGTCCTATTAGTGAACTGATAATGGTAGGAGGTAATAGGAGAACCACCAGAAAACCGCTGAGCACCTGCCTTGTGCACCACCAATTCCACCTGGCCTAGATGGGGATCGAACATGGGTCAGAGCGGTGGGATTCAGAGACACAGACCACTCGATGACGGGTTCTTCGCTTTAAGAAACAAGGTTATGCTTATTTCAAATGAAATTTTGTTTCACACGCAGGAGATCCTTAACATCAACATGACTTTTCATTTGCGTAGTACATTTCACATCATTTCAATAAGTTAAGAGAATTCTTGTGTATAAAGTAATAGAAAGCAGCCATATTAGGCCTATTAAAATCATTGTAGGCCTATTACATTGGTTGCTGTGATATATAAGTGAGATCTAAAATTTAAATTTTCGTACCTACTGCCCTATAGATGTACGAACTGGGAAGGGATTTTAATGATATTAGACTATGAGTTGTAAAATTTTCATATATGCGCTAAACATTTGACTCTCGTTGCTAAGATGTTATAACAACAAGGCTACTTAAGATGGCGTAGAGTATGATAAACATAAGACTTCGAGTGCTTATGTATACCACAAATAGATATAATGCTTCAAGTTTCATACTGTATTATGCAACACATAGAATACTTGAAGTTCATAAGAATACGATAACATATTATGACTATGGTTGATATTTAAATCCTGTCCAAATTCAACGTCGCAAATTTCTAGCGCAATAATTAATAATAGATCCCTTTTAGAAACAACAACAACCAAATTTATTGACTTAAAAATCGATAATGTGTTAAATTGGAAAAATCATATTAAAGAAATTACCCCCAAACTAAATTCAGCTTGTTTTGCTATTAGATCTATGCAAAAGATAGTAAATATCAATACCTTAAAAACAATATACTTTGCATACTTCCACTCGGTAATGAGTTTTGGAATAATATTCTGCGGAAATTCCACAGATAGTAACAATATAGCCTATTTCTATTACAAAAAAGAGTAATTAGAATAATAGTAGGTGCCAAATCTAGGGAATCGTGTAGGACTATTTAAAAAAAACTACAAATAATGCACATGGCTTGTCAGTATATCTTTTCATTAATAATCTTCCTCGTATGTAATCGTGAAAACTTTGTAACTAAATCAATAGTTCATAGCATAAATACAAGTCAAAAAAATGACTGTCATACTCCGTCGGCAAGTCTATCGTGTTATCAAAAAGGAGTGCGTTATATGGCAGTAAAAATTTTTAATAGCCTCCCTATCGATATAAAAAATGAAACTCAAAACATAAAATTATTTAGGGCCAAATTAAAGAAGTACCTAATTTCTCACGCCTTCTATTCTGTAGTTGAATTCATGACATTCAATAACACTTCATGAAATTGATAGTAAAACTTTGTGTTGTACTAGTAGACTATATTGTAAATCTCATCTGTATATATTTCATCTAGACTGTGACTATAAATTAAGACTTTATAATAGTATTAAGTTTTTTGACTTGTTCCATATTCTAGCTGTAAGGAATGTATGAATACCATGGAATGTTAATACATACAATACAATACAATTAACACTAAAATGAGAATTGTATATCACAGTTTTCGGTAAACGTACGATTTTGGTTGTTTATGACAGCGCAACAATGAAACCTAAAATTTTCGTGGATAAACGAAAAACACACGATTTTTTTTTTTACTGTTACGTAGATAATCGAGATTTCGCGACTGACCCAAGATTTCGCTTGCTGTGAAATGACGATAACGTGATAGTAGACTTCGGTTGCCATGGTGACAAGTTTCCTGCTGAAACAGCTTTCTCAAGTAAGAGACTTGGAGACGTTGAATATCCTTTCTAAACAGGCTGTGTTACCGAGAATGCAATGTTGTACAAGCATTTGTTCCTGGAATATACGTTTAGTGGAGTGTACATACAACAGGTTGTTAACAGCATGGAGACGGAATTTTGTGGCGAGGTAGTCAAGTTATCGCCATCTCTCTCTCTCTACCTGTTAAGATGATTTCTACTGCACGCTTGTCGGTCTGCCTTCAACTTGTGATTCTCAAGAAGAGTGAAAACACATTTCTCGTTTCTCAGTAACAGTACTGCCAATCGAGGACAAGTCTAGTGATGTCACGTCTTTTAATATTTGAGAAATAAAGTTTTGTTATAGCTAGGCATCAAGTCATCATTGTAAATAATTGCTATACTCCTCATTGATTAAACTTTACTTAGGCCTACTGGGATTTCAGATTTTAAAAACTCCAGTCAGCTGTTTAAATTTCTGCGTAATTCTATGCTGAGAAAGATTTTGTCACATAATGTCGGTCTCTTTCTGGTTATTGTAACTAAGGCCGTTCTTGATAATACGTTGACATTTAATGAAAATTAGACCTATACTTCACTACTTTAGTTTTCAGGTTAAAAATATCTTCACCCAGTTGTTTAAATTTCTGCATAAGATTTCATCACACCATCTCGGTCTCTTTCTGCCGTAAGCAAGGTTATTATTTCATTTCATTTTTATTAGTCCATAAAAGAGTTAAACTCATAGGACTTGTGAAAGATAGAGAGAGAAAAACAATAATTAAAACAGAAAACAATAATTAAAATAGATAATTACACAATAAATTAAGACCAATGTAAACCCACACGTATTATCTAAATTGTAGGGACAGAGGTTTGTTAAAATTCTTTTGATGTAACTTTTAAAATATCTTAAATCATTCGTATTTTTAATTTCATGAGGCAAACCATTATATATTTTTAAGCCATAGACCATTATAAATAATACATTTACTAAAATATATTAAACAATATTATAATCAATTGATGAAACACATCACACACACCTATTCCTAGAACCGCTTTTATTAGCATTATGTATTAGTCGTAAAAACATAAAATAAATCGAAGTGTTAAAAAAATTAGAATTCAATAAAAAAAACAAGGCGTCACATAAAAAATTTTAGGCGTCATGGTGACTGGTGCCTGCCATGTCTACCCCTGCATTTAGGTTCAGTAGGATCTGTAATGAAAATTAAGGAAATGGGGAAACAACTATTTTGTGCCTCTCCTTATTTTTCTTTTCGCTTTTCTCTCTGTTCCTTTTTTCTTTTGCATTATTTAGCGTTAGCTATATCTTCTAACGTCTAAGATGATCAGGAAGATAAAAGGAAATCTGCTGGGTAACTGAAAGAAAGGAAGGAATGTGAACGAGAGAAAAGTTCAGGGCAGAATAAGATATTAGATGATAGAAAACATTAAGATAGTATGCGGAGACCAAGAGGAAGGCAGAAAATAGAGAAGACTTGAGAATGCTGGGTTTGCAGTTAAAGATCTGTCCTTAGGCAGAAAACTACGAATGAACGATAAAGTAGACCTACAGAATTTGATGTGCAGCTTCTTGTGATCCTATTGATCTCTCTTCAGCTGAAACAGTAAGACGCTGTACTTGAATTCAAAATATTATTGCACCGAATAACAAGGTTGGATACTTCATTGTGGATTAAAGCCCTTTGACATGCTCAGCTCTCTACTGTGATGCTTTAGAACCAAAACCATGGATTAGACACGGTCATTTGGCCAACATAAAACAAGACCACAGTTTAGGGTAATAGATGACAGATGCATGGCAAGGAATACTACGTACTTAAATCTTGTCAGAGGAACAGAGAACTCGTACAACAAAACAGTCTTGATTTTACAGTATTTGTACAAAAAATACAGCTAAATGTCTGATATGGGTTATGAGGAAGAGCAGCAATAAAGTGATATTTGGAAATGATGTCAAGCTGCCTGCTGCTTCTTTTTTGTTCTTCAGCTCAGGAAGCGGGAACGTGTGTGACCTGGCTAACGAATTCATTGGAAGTACAATAAACTAAACTACTATTTCCTGGATGCGATTCTTAGAGAATGTGTTCTCAGTAAACGCTTGTGTACAGTTAACCAAACAATCGTTCCTGGAACTCCTCTTAACACATTCCTAAGTTGGCGTACGGAGGCTTGCGATGGGTGAAGGGTCCACGTATCTTGGAGGAAAGTGTGCTTATTGAGTATTCAACTAAATCGGCGAGTTTTCAATTTCATATTAATATATATTATTTTAATATTAAGTGTTCTTTCATCACATGTTGAAGATTTTCATTACCTATTCTGAAGGAAAGTATGCTTACGTATGGTCTACAGTTAAGAAGGCGGTCTGATATTTTATATTCATAGTGTTTCACCATGATTATGTCTCGTGACCGGAATATTGTACGAAATGGATATATAAAACTTGGAAGTTTATCTTTTGAAGAGGTGGAGAAGTTCAAATATCTTGGAGCAACAGTAACAAATATAAATGATACTCGGGAGGAAATTGAACACAGAATAAATATAGGAAATGCCTGTTATTATTCGGTTGAGAAGCTTTTATCATTCAGTCTGCTGTCAGAAAATCTGAAAGTTAGAATTTATAAAACAGTTATATTACCAGTTGTTCTTTGTGGTTGTGAAACTTGGACTCTCACTCTTAGAGAGGAACATAGGTTAATGGTGTTTGAGAATAAGGTGCTTAGGAAAATATTTGGGGCTAAGAGAGATGAAGTTACAGGAGAATGGAGAAAGTTACACAACACAGAACTGCACGCATTGTATTCTTCACCTGACATAATTAGGAACATTAAATCCAGACGTTTGAGATGGGCAGGGCATGTAGCACGTATGGGCGAATCCAGAAATGCATATAGAGTGTTAGTTGGGAGGCCGGAAGGAAAAAAACCTTTGGGGAGGCCGAGACGTAGATGGGAAGATAATATTAAAATGGATTTGAGGGAGGTGGGATATGATAGAGAATGGATTAATCTTGCTCAGGATAGGGACCAATGGCGGGCTTATGTGAGGGCGGCAATGAACCTCCGGGTTCCTTAAAAGCCAGTAAGTAAGTAAGTGTTTCACCATGAAACCAAATGTTAACACATTGCGGTAAAATGTGTTATGAGGCACTTAGATAAAACAGCGACATCACTGTTTTCGAGTTTTAAATTTTAGTCTATTCTCGACAAGAAATAGCCTATTTATTAAAAAATAAGTTTATTAGTACTTATTTAAGAGTGCTGCAATAATGAATCAATCATTATTTTCTGGGGGAAAGAATCTGCGCAACAGCCATTTTTTCACAATAAATCTAAAAGAATCTGGTCGGAAACGAAGTCAGGTTCCTTTTGGTTAACAAGTCGTTTAGGCTACTTATTATGTCTTATTTCGAGCGAAGTATTTAATATAATTATTTTAATTTCGTAATAACTGGACAGTTGTGCATTGTAATTGAAATTCCTTTAGGCGATAGGGGATGACTTTCTAACCTAATTGTTACACACGCATCTTCCTATGTCATCGGTATGCAACGGGCAAGATTACGAGGTATAGACATACGAAGGTGATAGTAACGTAGATATACGATAGATCGCGCCCACATCGCTGTTAGTGTGTTCACAACTTTCACCACAACATTACCACATCAAATTTCAGCTGGTTTTACACCCACAGCTTAGATATTGACGCAAGTAGTTGGGTATTCGTAGTGTTAAGTTATACTAGATACCTACAGTAATCTAAAGATGTTGGCCAGAAAATATTTTGGCCCTTACTCAAATTTAAATAAAAGTAGCATATTTTAAACAGCGTTGATTTTTGTTTTATGAACTATTGCGATATTTTGCGATCTGTAACTTTGGTATTCTTAAGGGGTTGTTTATTTAAGATCATTAAGACACACATTACCCTTCTGGAATATGCATTTTCCAGACACTCGGGAGGGAATTAAACTCAGAATAAATATGAGAAATGCCTGTTATTATTCGGTTGAGAAGCTTTTGTCATCTAATCCGCTGTCAAAAAATTTGAAAGATAGAATTTATAAAACAGTTATATTACCGGTTGTTCTGTATGGTTTTGAAACTTGGACTCTCACTTTGAGAAAGGAAGAGAGGTTAAGTGAATTTGAGAATAAGGTTCTTAGGAAAATATTTGGGGATAAGAGCGATGAAGTTACAAGAGAATGGAGAAAGTTACACAACGCAGAACTGCACGCATTGTATTCTTCACCTGACATAATCAGGAACGTTAAATTCAGACGTTTGAGATGGGCAAGGCATGCAGCACGTATGGGCGAGTCCAGAAATGCATATAGAGTGTTAGTTGGGAGGCCGGAAGGAAAAAGACCTTTGAGGATGTCGAGACGTAGATGGGAGGATAATATTAAAATGTATTTGAGGGAGATGGGATATGATGATAGAGACTGGATTAATCTTGCATAGAATAGGGACCGATGGCGGGTTGCTTAAATGCCATAAGTAACATTATCAGATGGCGTCACAAATACCTACACTTTACAGAAAGAAAAAATGCAGGGTTGACGAATTCACTGTGCATGAAGTGGAGAAAAGATTAGGGTTTTCTTCCCGTAGCCATAACCGTAAATAAAAATGCAAGTTTATTATTAAAATATGGACTTTAAGAAGAACATATTTTTAGTAAAAGTGTGAATTTTCTTGTAAAAAATGGGAATAGGCCTATGTCTGTGAAAATATTTTGAAATATACATAATATTGTATCTATGCATGCGTTTTCGCCTACAAATTCAATCTCTCAATTGCTAAACTTACAGTGACGTATACATTGACGTTTTTCAACTTAAAACTATGCAAATAGAACCTACAAATTTTTAACACATTAAAAAGTAATGGCAGGCCTACTTCATATTATATTGGTCACTTAAATTTAGAGATGATTAGAGGCAAAGAGCTATACCGGAAATGAGTTTGTATTTAATTTGTTTAAAAATAGAGCACAAAACTATCAATCACTTATATCCGTTTTGCGTCTGTTGTAAGCCAAGCGTCATCTTTTCCGAATCGTAAGTCATACACAATATGGACACCACGCCCAAGAAGTGAAATTAATTTCTGGCCATGAAGCGTTGTGTAACAGCGTTTAGGAGTAAGGGTAAAAGGAGACAATGGAAGCAAGCCTATTAATATTTATTTCCTATTTGTCATAGAAGGTTACGGAGGTTTTGTATGGACTTCCGAGGCCATATTAACAATGTAAATAGAAGGTGTTCTAAATGTTATTGTCTGTAGAAATAGTTTATTGTCTTCACGTTTGTACTCGTATTTGTGACTATACGAAGATTTAAGCAATGATAAAAGGGTTCTGACCTTTGTATGCACTTCACAAATCAGCAGATCTTGTCAAACCATCACCGAATGCCTTATTCTTAAATATTCCTCGTTTGGTCAGCTTATAAAAGTGTCTTCATTAACAAAATTTTGTTAATAGTTATATTAACTGTAATGATAATACTTAACCATCATTATTAAATTTATAGAAAGCTTTCATTTACCGTGGTTGCTAGTCATGCTCTCTCTCTCGTCTCACGACAGAGGGGTGCAAATCCATAGTCTATTGCGATTCTTCCCGGACATCATCATAATCATCATCCTTCTTCTTCTTCTTGAGAATGGAAACTATGCGGTTCCGAAACGCCGAAGAAATTTTATTATATTTCCATAACCTCGAAAGTTAATCACGATTTAATAATATTGAAAGACTTAACAATTATCATAATTTATTTAAAACAGTTTTTGTGTACTGTTTTGTGGTTGTTTTCATGGTCTGCTTCCAAGTACTGTGCTTTTTGACCCATTATGTCTTTTCTCTGAGAATATCATACAAAATTTGACCTTCAAAACTAATTATGTGGCCAACACAAGGTCACTGGCAAAACAATATAATATAAGCACAGTCTGGTATATACAGTCACGAAGTTTGAGTTGTTGAGGGTACTAGGAACAATAGACTGTGCCGGTAGACTACTATTTCGCATTGTATGTAATGAGGCGACAGTAGCGATCCTAGTGGTTAGCAACTGTCTATGGATGCATATTCTTTACATATTGAGCTTCGTGACTGTATGTACTAGACTGTGATATAAGTACAAAACCAGAGAGAGAGAGAAGGAGAAATATCCTGTTTCAATGGCAGGAAGATAAATATCGATTGCTTCAATGTAAATCGAACTCCTATTTAGATTACACATTTTTGTAGTTTTTCGAAATTAGGCTACTGTTACCTCTTTCATTTACTTCTAGTACAATGCTTATCATCAGGAAAATATGGATTCTAAAATACTTGTGAGTGGATCTTGATGCTACGAAATGTTTCTGGATCATATTATTGTAAAGATACTGTATATATTTTTAATTAACCTTTTCTAATATCTATATTAAAAACTTGCCTAATCGTTTTGATAATAATTTTATTGTTGCTTCGATTACCCCGAGTACGTGACAAATAATAATATATCACTCACTACTCTTCTTTATTTCCCCCAGATACATATGCAACGTTTAGCAGAAAGTTGCGGAACAGTAAAATTTTGTATCGACATGCTCCCAAACTTTTTCAACATAGGGCTAGAATTCCAAAATCGTCGCCGCGGTGAGAACTAATAGCAAATGTTGAGAATAGAGATGAGCTCAAACGATATTTTCAATAGTATCTGTGATTTTTATCGGGGATTTTGTGACACTGGTAGATACATAGATGAAATATCCAGGAACAGTGAAATGTGAATACGATTTCTCTAATCTCTATGGATGCTTTTATTTACATCTTTCACAAATAATAACTAAGTTCCTTACATGCAACAGATCAGTGGTTTATATTGGAAAATGCAATAAATAAATAATGTACACATACCGTTAACCATAAATAAATATCAATCGATTCATTGGGTGCCAAAAATTAAGCTCTTGTGCCATGAGGTATATTGTAGCTACTGAATCAGTTGGTAATTTTGAAATGGAGTTGGGTTTGGGGAAATTGAGGTTATGTGACTGATTTCTATTTAGTCGTAAGGGTTAAGTTGACCACAAGTCATAAAAGCATCAGATAGTCAAAGAGTACTTAATATTCAATAAGTAAGCTTTAGTATTAAGTACAGCAGAGATCAATAGTGATATTTTGTCACAGACATTTCGCGTCTTCAGTCACAAATATCTAAATGACAGACACATATGTGACAAAATATCACTGTGATTTATCGGCAATCTCTAGTTAAGAATGATAGGGCCTGGATTCCATTGGGCAGTGTCTTTACTTCCTCATCTGATCGAAATCGCACTTAGCATTTTCTGCCTGAAATGTGTCACAACCAGAAACGACGATACTTGGTCCAAGGCCTAGAGGAAAAGCAGCACTGTTGCAGATGAATGAAAGTCACATTCATTCGATTAAAGCTGTACGTTGGAGCTCAAAGGGTTACGCTCGTAATTGTGATACGACAGTGGGATATCTCGGTGTCATGGAGTTAATTTGACAGCTATTGCAAGAGGGGTACAGCGAATTTTACCAGCAACTTAGCTGTCACTCTTTGGAAACACGCAAGCTGGCAATCGCTCCACTTTACAAGCTATTTAGGAATACTAGGAAGTCAAAATAGTTAAAACAATGATGAAGATGATATCTCGTACAAATGCCGGCAAGCCCCCCCCCCAACCCCGCTTTCTTCTCCCCCCTCCACATAATTCCATAGCTTAGCCGCTCTTGCTTGCTTGACTTAGTAGGTCACGCAGTTTTGCTGCTGCCGATTTCCAGCTAAATCTAAAGGGGGTCACGATATACGTATAGTGCGACAAGCAACCGTACGGAACAATCATTTCACAGGCCTCGATTTCAAAAGTTTAATGTCCTCGTACAAGGATTTTTATACCCCCCTCTCCCATTATATTTCTAAACTTTTTTTGTGGTAAGAGCGCAATTAAGGTTATTGAAGCCATAGGAAACACACAAAGATGTAACCCATCTTTATTTTAAATTACAATGAGAAAGATAATCCATATTAGGCCTACAGCTATTCTAGACAACAGAAAAAAAAAAAACAAGATAACAGCAAAAATGTGTATAGTGGGTGGAATTGCAATTTCATTACTTGTAACCAAGGAAACGTAAAATGATGAGACTGGCGATGCAATCTTACATAAAAAAGAGCAAAACATAGGAATTTAAAAATTAATATACAATACGGAATGACTATCGCAACGAACAAAATAAAACAAAACACATGCTCAAAAAAATGGCTTTCAAAGGTCAAGTAAAAGTACAGGCTGATAGAATGAAGTATCTTGATAAAATGAAAAATATACTGTACATTAATTAAAGAAGCTATTTCGGAATATTACATTGGAACTAATAATAATTACTTCCCTGTTCTGAAACTTGTGTCGTAGAGCGAAGACTAGAAACCCAACAAATGAAATTTCTCAGGCTAGCTGTCTCAAACAAATGAATAAAATTAGGATGAAGATACTAATAGGCCCTATTGCTGAGGTTACAGATCCAGTGCAAGGAGAAGATACGAATAGCTTTCTCAGAAGTAGACTACTAAAAAGTTATAAGCTTATTTCATTTTTGGTTTAAGAGACCAAATGCTTTGGTAAATTATTAGGTAGAATAACTTCAGAATTGTAACATTATTAACTTTACTACACCTGCATATACAAATAATGGGCCTCAACTATATATAAGTTAGGCCTAACTATTAAAAATACATGATGCAAGATCAAAAAGAAAAATCATCGTGGTCCAAGGCATCCTGCCTAGGACTCGCGTTACGGATTTCGCAGTGGTTTGAGTCCTCATGGGGGAAGAAATTTTCTCATGAAATTTCGGCCAGTGTACGGGACCGGTGCCCACCCAGCATCGTGATGCACTCAGGGAGCTACGATAGGTAGCGAAAAATCCGGTTTCGCAAACCAGCTATAACGGCTGGGGGATCATCGCGCTAACCACGCGATACCTCCATTCTGGTTGGATGATCGTTCACCTCTGCTTCGGCATCTGGACGTGAGGCCAGCAGCCGACTGGTCGGTCTTGGCCTTAATGGGCTGTAGCGCCATGATTTACTTATGAAATTACAGATGAGAGGAGCGAAAATGGCAAAATCAGTTTAAAATTTTGTGTTCCTGAATGGGCCATAAGATTTAAATGTTGAACGTACATGTGGTGGTGAGGTTCTGAGACTCATCTGACAGCTTCTCACCGAAAGGGATTTGATTATCGGCTTCTGAAATTCACGCAGTAATTTGTAATTTTTATACAGTAACGCAATTTTTTAATTACAGAGGCTGTAGACGATAAGAAGTTTACGATGGAGCAATTGAGGAATGAAAATTCTAGGGGAACCGAAATAACCTGACGAAATGTTCTCCACAGGTGTTACTCCGCCATAAATCACATGGGTTCTATCCGGGACAGAACCCCGTCGATGTGGCCAAAAGTCATGAACTAGCCTGCATCTGAGTGGTTTGGTAGAGAAGGCCTGATGGCCTTAACTCCGCCAGATTAAATCAATAAAATAAATATATCTGAGTTAAGATTTTATCGTGGAGGCCGAACAGCCCGATTACTAAAATAGAGTTGTTAAATTAAATTTATGCTTATGTAACTACCTTCATACAACTTTATAAGGGGGTCTGCGACATTATTTCATTAGTAGGTGTAAAGTCGACATAGTGTAATAAAGAGTGTATAAATTGACACACTGACATAACCTGCTATTTTTTTTAATGTCTGTTAGTTTATGTTCAAACATATACATATTACATTTTTCACTTTCTTACTATGCGAAATATGGAGGGAATAGGCTATGGCCATATTGTAAAAATATAGGCTAAATTTTTTTGGAAGGAACTATAGCGCTTTCAAGTATCTCCGACAACGAAAAATGTCACGCCTGCAATATACACAATTTTCACTACTAAACTGTGAAAGAAATTTAATTAATTCTCACTATTTGGGAATCACTTTATCGAGAATAGACACTTTATTAGGCTGAACAATAAAATTCAAAAGGATTGCAGTCAATTCCTTAAAAAAAATTGTTTATGTTAGCCTCACTGAAAGAAATACGCCCACTTCTAGATACAGTTTCGTATTTTTTTAAACCCAAGTTTTCTTGGTTTAAAAGACATAGGCCTAATAAAATTGCAACTTCTTCCATATAAAATTAATTACACGATTTTAGAGTTCTCTTACGTGTTTGATTTTCCGTTGCCTAGGATACATGGAATACGAACATTTTCGATTACGCAAACGGGAATTGAGTATTTCCTAGACATTGTGCATCACTCAGTTCCTGAAACTTGGCTTAGCGTAACGTCATTGGATCAATACCATTTCAAATATAACGTTCCATTCCAGTTGAGACACGCGTTCTTTTTTTTTCGTACTTTGCTTACCAAGAAAGACAGTACACCCGTATTTTATGAAATTTAGTGAGAATATTAAGTTAATAGTACCAGAATAATGTGATTTCTGATGTGGGTTAAGTAATAGCACTACCCGTCACAGCACTGTACTTAATTTTTTTTAGGGATCTTTTATTATTTTTAATTATTTGTCAAGGATCTTGGTGATATTTTCGTTACCAGTGGATGGCGGATATCTATCCAAAACCATCTACCGACCGAAATGCAAGGCATACTAAAAGTCTGAACTATCAAACCTAACTTGTCACATAATCGACATTACGAAAACACAAATCTCGTTTCTTAAATTTTGTAAGATATGTTGGCGAAAATATCACACTCATCAGGTCAGAATTATGCCCATTTGCATAGCACAAGATTTGAGAATTGGGTAATTTACCCGTACCGTCTCTGAAGATTTTGATCGAACATTAAACTTTCACAAATAGCGATACTGATAGTAATAATTGCTAAAAATAAAATATATATTTTGAGGTTAAGTAAAGTAGGCCTACTGTACTGAAATTTTTATGAATACTGTCGTAGTGAGTTTTTTTTTTATTAAGGTCAGATTGCGACTGCAGGAGTGTTATAGGCTACTTCAGTAGATTAAGTTTTATGAGTTTAAAACCAAACTCTGCGTTATTTTAGTTCGGTTTCTCCTAAACGGAAGACTTCCATATTGATTATGAGTCTATGTTGAGAAATTGCACGTCCTTTTGAAGTGTAATAATTCTTATACAGTTCTGAGAGGTGTTAATGGACCCAAACACAGTTCTTCTTAAAACTGTGAATGATCACGTGTATAGATCACGGCCTCGTGCCAACACCGTGTCTGGTGATCTTGCAATAGAACACAGACTGTACATAAGTGTTCCGATGTAAAAGCCCTCTCTCTCTCTCTCTCTCTCTCTCTCTCTCTCTCTCTTCTCCTGCCTTTCCCCTCCCTACCTCTTGCTAGCGCTCTCTCTTTCTCTCTAGATAACTGGCGTTCTGGGAACTGGGGAAAAAATTGATTTAAGAATGTTTCTCGAAATGATAAGTGACGTTTGGCTAGTTTTCAGAATTCGTGAATTATTTGAAGATGGCAAGAAATGCTAACGTGTAATGTTGTTTCACGTATTAAATGTTTTATCATCGTGAACTCATCTCGATAGCGTAATTGAATTAAATATTAAATTCATTAACATATGCTTCACTTTCAACTGTCACACAATCATTGTTCGTTCATTTCTTTTACAAACAAAAACAAGTTTCTAAATCAGTAATTTGTCTAAAATGAACCCTATATGTAATTTCTCCTTATTTATGAACGTATGCGATACTTTCAACTGTTAAAAATAATTGTTTTTATTTTTAATTCGCTACTCAGGTAAGATATTGGTTACCAAGACATTTTGTGATGTAGTCTCTTGTCTTCGGTAAATTTGTTTTATGAGATATAAATTACAGGCAGTAATAACTCTTTTAATTATACTTAACCGTGTTCTGTTTCAGTACAATCGTTGATAACGATAAAATTTAAACATGTGAGCATATTGACACATCGTAAACAATGTAATCCACTACAGAAATTATGAAAATGAATATAGCCTATTATCGTAATTATCGAAAGAGTTTTTTGCGCCTCTCCGCAAGAAACATATTAATTCGTTGTGCATTTTAATGTAAAACAATATTCACAAACGATAAGGCAATCTTGTTGCGATTATACAATACAACATGTATAAAATAATTATTTCTGCTTACATAACCACATTTCATCGGATTTCATGTAACCGAATTTTCAATAGTGAGATTATATTTTTTAGTAATGCGGTCCAGAAAATCTTACGTTCTCCTTAACTTAAAGTAAGTGTTTTTATTTTTTCTTACATGTATATAAGGCTACTTACATTTTAACAATTAACTGAAGCTGAAACAGTAGCGATCACGGCTAGTGGTCACTGCACAACACATGTCACTTGTATTTCCTTTCGACAAAGTTATGCGCACTAACACACGGTTATAAAAATTTACACTTGATTGTTAAACAGCGATTATCATAAATGCAGTATAAGCACTTATTCTGAAGGTGAGAAAATCTATACACACGTACGTAAGTCACTTTCCAAGGTATTTCTTCTGAGCGTGAAGCAAGCAAAGTGAATCTTCCTTCGAAAATACTTTCAACACATAAGTATTAAATAAAAAAAGTCGTTGAACTTGAATGGAAGTAAAAAAAAATACAAAAACTTGGCGTTATTACTTCCTTAACAACACGGCAACGCGTAAGTATGCATCTAGTAGGCCGTGCTCGATTCCGTCCTATCGACTCCAGGCCTCCAACGCTACTGACTGCAACAAGCGGGTTCTCGACTGAAGATAACCCATTCTTTCGCTCACGCCAGCTAGCCAGCCAGCTGTGAGGGGGAAATTTCAAAGCGGAGTAGGGGAATGTGGTGGGGAAATATGACAGAGATAGCTAACTAAGCTAAATGGATACATTGCCAGGAATCATCATTCCATGGCACGGGGCAAGGCCTCCTGTTACGATGCGCACGCATTCAAACAATAGTTGGAAATATATGTTTCTTACTAGTATCTGTGAAGAGAAAACAGATTTCATTTCTCGCGTCTTCTGGCGACAGGACGTTATATCTAAGTGCATGCACACAAAGCTGATATTCTGCGATAAGATTTTTGAAGAGGAGAATAAATAAGAGATTAGAAGTAAAGGAAGTCGTTTCTGAAGAAGTTCATGTCACAAAACAGGATTCTGACTGAAATTTGTACTGTTGCATGATGGTTTTTGCAAATATTACGTTAAGATAGATAACAATCGTCTTTCACAACTTGTGATTTTAAAGTCCAAAGTGATGATTTCCAAGTATGGAGTGAAATAATGTCAGTCATGGTTCATTTAATTTAGTTTTCAGATTTCGTGGTACCGTACGTCTCAAGCCAATACTAGCAAGTGTAAAATGTATCAATTATCAAACGTAACAATTCATGAGAAACGTGTTGAGGCATTTCTAGAATTTCTTTAAAATAGCAGGCCGCGATAATGCAATGCTAAGACGAGTTTAAGATGTTGCGTGGAACCATGGTCATGGGTTTGATTCGGGTCTAGAGCTTACATGTTTGTCCATTGTCAACGTGATGGTCTATATTGCAAGTTATTATATGGCATCACGATGATCCTATCTAAACCACAGAAGTTTTACCACGTGTCCATAGTATAAAGAAAAAAAATATGCTTACGCTAACCCTTGTAAGGCGAGTAACTTAGTTGGCAGAGGAACGGACTACAAGGTCCTGATTTCAATCCTGGGTGCTAACGAGATTTTCTCGTTATCAAAACATCCATAACGGTCCCGAGGTTCGCTTAGCCTCCTATCTATCAATTGAGTGCCGACCACACCACCTCATTCGACTTTAGTGTAAAATAAAAAAAAAGGAGGGGCTTAAGATAACTCCCTCTAGTGTAATGACGTGGAAGATATGAGGAAAGGCTTAATTTGCGTATTTTCATTTCATTAATTTAGACTTGTTGATATGTCGACTTCAAGAGAGTTTTTCCTCAGATCTAGTCAAGAGGGAGTCCGACATTTCGGTGCTGTGAGAATTTGTAATTTTGTGTTATTTCGAAGCATTTTGTTGAATTTCCTTCATTGAACGTAAGAAACTTTAACTCTGCTGACTCGATGTTTTTTTTTTTTTATATGTTCGATTCAGCTTCCAGTTATCACGTCACTTGCATAAGAGGTCAGAATAGTTACTGCCATTACAGTAGAACCTCTATTACCCGTGATAATGACGACGGTTAATCGAAAAATCCGTAGGCCTACCATAAAATACTGTATTTTCGTAAATTAAGTGAATAAGAGCTGAAGTTTCATAATTGCCTCCATGGTCTTATGTTTAACACTCTAGGTAGAGGCTCAGAAGTTCACTATTTAAGTTAGGTTGTCAACGACGTGCTTTTAAGAGGCCTTTTTTTTTTTAGGTCTAGAGCAGTGTTCCGCAACCGGTGTGCCTCCACAAGGTGAAAGGTGTGACGCGAACTTTTACCTGTTATTGTAAGAAGTTAATAAAATTAATTAAAATTAAATTCCTGTCTCTGCTGACACAATTAACCGCCCAGTTAGTGACATGGCCAAAGACATCCAAGACATTATGAAGGCTAAAATAAAGAGCAGTCAGAAGTTCTCACTTCAGATCGACGAGTCCACCGATATTAGCGGTCATGCACAACTTCTTTCCCACATTCGATACATTGATGGGGATGTAATTACAATATTTTTTGTGCAAACTGTCCGAGCGAGCAACCGGTGAAGAAATGTTTCGTATAACTAATGAATACGTGGTCCGAAATGAATTAACATGGGGGGATTGCATTAGTGTTTTAGAGATGGAGCCGCTTCTATGACAGGCTGAGTGAAAGAATTCATGGCTAAAATAGGCTACGTGAAGTAGGTCTATACCCTAACATACGGGCGACCATTGTCTCATTCACCGCGAAGCCATTGTTTTCCATCTCCTCTGAAAATTGTGATGGACGAAGTAGTAGAAGTCGTGAACTTCATCAAATCGCGGTCCCTAAATATGCTGCTTTTTTTTTTTTTTTCTGTTTTGTGCCAGGAAATGGGATCAGAGTACACTACACTCCTTCTACATTGAAATTAGAAATTCTCGAAGTGCCTTTGGAAATATTTTGATTGTCAATAAGGAGTGAATACCGGGCTATATCTGAGATGACAGTTAATATGTTACTGCCATTTTCAACTGCATAATATATGTGTGAACTGGGCTTCTCGAAGTTAACTGAAATTAAAATATTAAAGAGGGAGAAACTCAAATCCATCGATGAAGGAATTAGGGTTGCATTGTCAACGATTCTACCGCGGATCAGCCACCTGTGTGCAGCTAAGCAGGCCCAAGTATCACATTAAAAGTATGAGTAGAGTTATTTAATTTATATTAGTAATAGAAATGTGTAGAAAATACACATTTCTATTACTAATATAAATTAAGAGTTGATTTTTGTTTTATTACAGTAATAATAATAATAATAATAATAATAATAATAATAATAATAATAATAATAACAATAATAGTAAATTTGATTACATTACGTAATTATATTAGGAGAGTCACATCATACATTTTTGAGGGGATTAACATTTTAGTGCGCCGTGTTGAGTCTAGGCATATCTAGGGTGTGCCGTGATTAGAAAAAGGTTGCGGAACACTGGTCTAGAGGTATCATGTTGTAGATTTACATACTCTATAGTTCTATATACTTTATCCTTGATTGTTATTAAATCGCGTACAGTTGTAACATCAGTCTCTTATTCTGATGCGAGATGAGCCACAGTTTCTTTTTCTCCACATCATTCAATTATTTGCACTTTTTTATACTGATCACAAAAAAAAAAGTTTTCTTTTGACACTCATAGAATACATTTTATATAGAAGTTGAACATAACAGATTTTTATTAAACTTTGTACAGGAGTTACATATAGCATATATGTTTTGTGTACAAACTCTGATTACATCTGTATGCTATCTGTAGATCTAATTGTTGTACAAAGTTTCATAAAACATATTATATAGGAGAGAAGTTATTAATTTTGTCTCAGTGCACCACTTCTAAAAGGACAGTTTCTCTCATAGAAACATAATCAAACTTTGTAGACAAAAATATATCCTACCTGTAACTTCGGTACAATGTTCTATAAATATTTGTTAGGTAGGTGAGAAGTTATTAATTTTGTCTAAATGCACCCGCTATAAAGGGATCGTGTTTTTGTGCAAACGTAAATAGAGTTTGTATAGCCTACAAACAGTAGCCTATGTGCCGCCTGTAAGGCCTGTATAAAGTTTCATAACAGAGAATGCAGAGAAATTATTAATTTTGTCCTGCTACTAGATTTGCGTTCTGGTTTGTTAAGGTTAGATAAAAATGTGTCCAGTACATTTTTAACTTGATATTCGATGTCATATGAATAATTTCGCAGGCCTAAAACACTCACACAGTGATTAGAAACTTCCTTATTCCATGATTATTTTCTGCTTTTAAGCCAAACATGGGACAGTTGCCGCCTGGTTACCGTATGTCCCACCATTGAAAAAAAAATTACTGATAAATGCGCAAGAACGCGCAAACTTTAAAACCAGGATTCAACACTAAATGATGCTGTATTAAATGGTAAAAGAATTGTTGTAACCGGACGTGACCGGCTATACTAAAACTTACATCATATTTGGAGAAATTTAAAAAAATGTATTTCTTACATTATAATATTTAAACCGTACTGTACGAAGAAAAATACTTTACAAACTTGTAATTGAAGTTACATTAGTAAGAACATTCCTATCTGAACAGATTCCGTGTCTCACAACACGACAAATCACTAACAATTGGCTCTTTTTCACCTACCTAGTAAGCCTCTCTGACTACGACGGAACCGGAGCGAGAAATATTAGAAATAACTCTTTGTTGATACTCTTCTAAAAATAACTTGTCGCTGATAAAACAGTAACGGGCCCGCTCGTTTCACGGTCATATGTGCTAACCGTTACTCCACAGCAGTGGATCCTGTTGATGTAACTCCCTTAACGATTCATGGGGATAGTTCTAGCACAGTCTAGTATATACAGTCACGAAGCTCAATACGGGCTATTCCATATGAAATCGATCAGTAAAAAACCTCGCATTTTTTTATACTCTAATTTTTTCCCTATTTATACAAGGTGCTGAGGAGAGTGCATTTGCAAAAATATACTATCGAAAGTCAAACGGTTTTCGTATTGTTGAGCGACAAATTTAGCGTATTTTATAAAAACAAGCCTCTTTCAGCGCTCAGAACTGTGGAACCATTTACTGCAGAACATTGAACGAGAGCTCATTTTGAAGCTGACATTTGGTAGGTTATGATAAGAAGTAATCTTTATTTTTATTGTATACAGAGAGACAGATAATCTGATTTTACTTACTTTTAGGCTGTTTGCCCATTTGTAAAAATGTAAAAAAATATTGAGAAAAAACCTTGCATTATTAAGAGGGATTCGGCATTGTTTGCTTAGTGTCACGGCAATAAGTTTCGGGGGTATTAAATCAATTATATTCACACGCCTAGACTTGAAAGGCGCAACACAGCAAGCACTGGCCGAGAGATGAAGGTAAGCGAGCTTTGGGCGTCATTTTACTCCTGTGTTTATGAAAACCTGTGATAAAGCTAGCCCAGCTATGCGCTACTAGACGAAACATCACGTGTTTATATCTCCTGGCCTTGCTTGCCTAGGCTAGCTCCCGCGTCACAGTCAGCTGGTTAGCTCACGCGCGTACTATTTATTTTCTTTATTTGATTTTTCAATACTCTCTTATTAACGTTGCACCAGTAAAAAATATGTGTTTATTTGTACTTTCAATGCGGAATCTAACCATATATTTAAAAAATATTTTTTCGTGGGCAAAAGTGTCTTAATTAAGAAAAATCTAAATTTCTCCATTTCAATGAAAAGTAAGAAAAACTGTTTACATGTCAATATAAACTTTAACTTTTCAGCATCAAAATAAACCATGATTTTGATCATTGGGTGAAAGGGTTTCGGAGCCACAACAGTTTAAATTTGCTAATTTTATGAAAATACGATAAATTAAAATATTTTTAATTTAAACACTATGAAGTTCTGATGCCTCAAACTTTGCACAAAGCATTGTATCATAGTTGTCTACGGACAGAAAAAGTTTCATTGAATTTAAAAATTGCAAGGTCAATTTTCTCTATATTTCGATCGATTTGAGATGGAATAGCCCATACGTAGTAAATATGCATCCATAGATAGTTGCTAACCACTAGGATCGCTAATATCGCCTCATTACAGACAATGCGAAATAGAACCGGCACAGTCTATTGTTCCTAGCACCCTCACAACTCAAGCTTCGTGACTGTATATACTAGACTGTGGTTCTAGTCTATTGCCTGTGTGAGCGAGTTTTTTTTTTCACTTGGAATGCGATTTATATGCCCTCTTTTTTATTTAAAAAATAAGGTAGTTTCTCTCACTTTTTTCACTAAATTCTGGATTGTTGAATCAGAAGGTTGCTGAACACGAGAATATTTCTATAGAAATAGCTATATAATGACACGTTTTGTAGTTACGGTTTATTTGTAATATTAGACCTACGTATCATAAATGAATATTCGTAGTTGTAATGCGTGGATCTACTGTATTGCCATGAATTAAATTGAATTACACTGAACAGGGGTCAGCTGTATACTAATGTTGTAACCTTGACATCCCTTCACCTGTGTTGTCTATCCATATTACTCGGCACATAACCGTGCCATGCTCGATCGAAGGGAAACAAATTAATTTTAACTGATGAAAGATTTTATTCTGTGAAAGAATTCTTAAAATTACAGTAGGCCTAGGTATAATATATAATATTAACTTACTTGACATGTAAATCTGTAATGTATTTTTAATGACGCGTCAATCAATAAATCAATCAATCAATCAACCAATCACTATTTTCACTGGATTTGCGTTCGATGCATATCAATAAAAGGCAGATGGCACATTTACGTGAGCGAAACTTGTGTTCCTGACGAACTATCTGCAGAATTGTTTAGGAACGCCTGCAGTTGTTCTTCTCCTCGATACCAATGGTTTCAGCTTTTAATATTAACATTCTTTGCTGATTATCTCTCCCGATATATTGTAACATACCAACTCATATGGAAAATGTAGCCTACTTAGTCGTGGACAAAATACGTTTTGAAAAATACACAGATATTACGGATAGATAGGCTTAAGGACTTTACAAATAGACGGTAGTATATTATACACACTATTTAAAGGACGTAATAGATGTTTTCTTATTTGAAGTGTTGCATCAGTGAAGAAGTGTGTTGTGTCAGTGAAGTGTGTTGTGTAAATGAAGTGTGTTTGTGTCAATGAAGTTTTATATTTGATAGTGGCAGTGGAAAGTATTTGAACAGTGAAATATTTTTGATGTGTTAGTGAAATCAGGATAGTATCAGTGAAATGTGTCGTAGTTCCAGTGCAGTGAGTGAGTTGACAGCGAAATGAGTGTAGTGCTGAAAGGTACTTGTGCATGTATGAACATATCATACTTGTGGGTTTTAGTTCGAACTTAGGGTTAAGAAACAAATTAGATTTACAGTAGGCCTATTTTAAAAGCTATTTTAAGTGATCGTGCTTCATTTAACTTAGGATGTTCCTTATTATTATTATTATTATTATTATTATTATTATTATTATTATTATTATTATTATTATTATTATTACTATTATTAATAATATTATTAATTTATTATTAATTGTTATTACTGAGTAATTAGTTACCACTGCCACTGGGTATTTACCCATTTGCAGTGTGAATATATACATACTGTACATAGGTACGTACCGTACATACATACATACATACTGTGCATACTGTACATACATTTTATTATTACTTTATTATTTCTCGTAGGTACAGTAAATGATTTATTGCGTCTTTAGTTAAAACGTACGTTATGTATGTGATATTTTCTCGGCGTGCACTTCTGTCATCATTCCACGAATTTGTTCTACTTACCTCGGCATTTTCAGAGAGTATTGTAACATACCGTATCTTTCTGTTCATACCTAGTAGGTGCTTCGTATTGGAAAACAGATATACAAAGAATTATAAAGATAGAAATAAATATACAAATCACGTACCGTACTGAACTGAATACAGATTCAGATTAGTAAAATAGAAAAGAAGCTTAGAACAAATGGTACTGACAGAATTCGATGTATAGATCTTATGACGTAGAAGCTGAAACGTATTCTCTAGGCGCGAAGTTGATAAATGGTGTTGGATAGAGGAAGACTCGTTTCCTGGCAACGTCCCAGCGCAGCGCCATGGTGGTAACTTACTAGGAACATGCGCCTTCAAGTGTCCGCCGTCAATTAGGAAGGCATTGTCGATTCGTAGTACAAGGGATTAGCAAGTAGCATTGGGCAATAGAATTCCTCGTGACCCTCTCCGTCATATAGAACGACGAGACAGTCATTGGATACTTGGCGCAATCGTCTTCACAGATGGCGTTACTGTAACTTGTAGCTGGAATTACATTCCGTGCTTAATGCGAGTTTCAAAGAAGAATGTCATATTTTAGAGAAGATGAAACTCTCCTCTTCTGTGTGAGACACATCTGATTCTTTCCTGGTGGCTGCTAAAATTAAGCAAATTAAATAGTTTTGTTATAGCCTGGTAGGCGATGATTTAAACGCACTGTTTATTGTTACTTTGATATCTATAATTTATTTTGTGTTGAAGTTCTTCTTTTGCAGAAGAATTGAGGCTGTAACCTAAATAGTAGACCAATTTCAAAGTAGAGACTTGTTCTTGAATTTTTTGCTTACACAAGTTTTAATCCTATTACGGTCCTTCCCAATGAATGCCATTTGTGCTATGTCTTTTATAGCCTATGAGTGCGCGTAATTGAAATTAAGTTTGAAGTTACGAAGGCAAAAAATGGGTACGCATCCCACTGACTATGTAGGCCTACACTGTATGTAAAAATGCAGACATTTAACTCTTGTTTTCCCTTGCTTCAATAACATTTACATAATTCATTAGGCTTACTACCATTACTGCATTAGTAACTACTGTATATATTCAAATAATAATGATAATAATAATAATAACAACAATAATAATAATATAATAATAATAATAATAATAATAATTTCTCATACAACATCAATCATAGTCTTGTGTTGTCTCTTTTATACTAGTGCGTGTAATTGAAATTGAGTTCGGTGTTACGAAGGTAAAACAACGTTATTTTGAAGGTAGGCTAGCAAAAAAGATTGAATACCAATGGCATAGGGCGTATAATGGATCCGTTTCGGGTCCGAGCTACGAAAAGCCAAGCCAAAATACTCTCACTGCTACTGCTACTACTATTACTGCTACCTACTAGTACTATTAACACCAGGTCAAGTACTAATATTACGACTAGTTCCACTTCTGCTAATACTACTACTAATAGTATCACTAGGCCCTATCACTACTACTATTACTACTACTACTACTACTACTACTACTCCTACTCCTGCTGTTACTACTACTACTCCTGCTGCTACTATTACTACTCCTAGTGTTACTACTAATACTCCTGCTGTTACTACTACTACTCCTGCTCTTACTACTACTACTCCTGCTCTTACTACTACTACTCCTACTCTTACTACTACTCCTCCTCTTACTGCTACCCCTGCTGTTACTACTACTCCTGATGCTACTATTACTACTCCTAGTGTTACTACTATTACTCCTGCTGTTACTACTACTACTACTCCTGCTCTTACCACTACTAATCCTGCTCTTACTGCTACTCCTGCTGTTACTTCTACACCTGCTCTTACTACTACTACTACTCCTGCTGCTACTATTACTACTCCTAGTGTTACTACTACTCCTGCTGTTAATACTACTACGCCTGCTGTTACTACTACTACTCCTGCTCTTATTACTACTACTCCTGTTGCTACTATTACTACTCCTAGTGTCACTACTACTCCTGCTGTTAATACTACTACGCCTGCTGTTACTACTACTACTCCTGCTGTTACTACTACTACTCCTGCTACTACTGTTACTACTCCTAATGTTACTACTACTCCTGCTGTTAATACTACTACGCCTGCTGTTACTACTACTACACCTGCTGTTACTACTACTACTACTCCTGCTGTTACTACTACTACTCCTGCTCTTACTACTACTACTCCTGCTCTTACTCCTACTCCTACTGTTACGACTACTCCTGCTGTTACTTCTACTCCTGCTGTTATTACCACTACTCCTGCTGCTACTATTACTACTCCTACTGTTACTACTACTCCTGCTGTTAATACTACTACTCCTTTTCTTACTACTACTCCTGCTGTTACTACTACTACTCCTGCTGTTACTACTACAACTCCTGCTGTTACTACTACTACTCCTGCTGTTACTACTGCTACTCCTGCTGTTACTACTACTACTCCTGCTGCTACTATTACTACTCCTAGTGTTACTACTACTCCTGCTGTTAATACTACTACGCCTGCTGTTACTACTACCACTCCTGCTCTTATTACTACTACTCCTGTTGCTACTATTACTACTCCTAGTGTTACTACTACTCCTGCTGTTAATACTACTACGCCTGCTGTTACTACTACTACTCCTGCTGTTACTACTACTGCTCCTGCTACTACTGTTACTACTCCTAGTGTTACTATTACTCCTGCTGTTAATACTACTACGCCTACTGTTACTACTACTCCTGCTGTTACTACTACTACTCCTGCTGTTACTACTACTACTCCTGCTCTTACTACTACTACTCCTGCTCTTACTCCTACTCCTACTGTTACTACTACTCCTGCTGTTACTTCTACTCCTGCTGTTATTACCACTACTCCTGCTGCTACTATTACTACTCCTACTGTTACTACTACTCCTGCTGTTAATACTACTACTCCTGTTCTTACTACTACTACTGCTGTTACTACTACTACTCCTGCTGTTACTACTGCTACTCCTGCTGTTACTACTACTACTCCTGCTGCTACTATTACTACTCCTAGTGTTACTACTACTCCTGCTCTTACTACTACTCCTGCTGTTACTACTACTACTACTCCTGCTGTTATTGCTACTATTCCTGCTGTTACTACTACTCCTCCTCCTGGTGTTACTACTACTACTCATGCTGTTACTACTACTACTCCCTTTATTGCTACTGCTACTACTGCTACTACAGCTACTATTTCTACTACTACTACTACTACTACTACTACTACTACTACTACTACTACTACTCTGCTACTACATTGCAGAAAGGTATGACACTATGCTAACTTGTGAACAGAATTGTCCAAAATCTATAAATCTTTGTGTCTTCGTATTCAAAATGTGTCTAATAATAGCCAAAACGTGAAGATAGTTATGTAGTAGTAGTAGTAGTAGTAGTAGTAGTAGTAGTAGTAGTAGTAGTGATGATAATGGTAATAGTAGATTAATAATAATAATAATAATAATAATAATAATAATAATAATAATAATAATCTCTGCCGTGGTGCATGTATCTTGGACCAGAATGAAGTTTATGTAGCCCCTGTACTAGTTCGTTTAGACTACACGCTATGCAGTAGTGGCTGAGACATTGCCGATTTATATGTAATTAGAATTACTGAAAACACTGACACAATGAAATCACACGATTGTAAAGTAACTTCAGTAACACCATGAAGTCACACGATTGTAAAGTAACTTCAGTAACACTATGAAATCCCAAGATTGTAAAGTAACTACAGTAACACCATGAAATCCCACGATTGTAAAGTAACTTCTGTGACATTTTAAAAGTAATTTGCGTTTCTGTGTGTTAAGAGTGAATATCTCATCGGGAAAAAGATGCAAAAGAAAGCGGAAAAGTAGGCCTGATTGCCGTTGTCTCATCCAAGGATTAGAAGCTACTCCTATTTCGACCTCATTTTGTTACGTTTGATTTCACTCCATCGTATTATCAGCTTCTTTGTTTTTCGATGTTGATATTAAATGAATTAATCTTGGAGTGCAAATATTTTCAATCTTTTGTGTATGGTTTTCCCATGTACTTTTCGATTGTAAATGTCTCTTCTAGGACATAGGCCTAGGCCTACTTTTCCAATTCGCTTCCCAAATCATCTTTTCTTTTTCGATATAGGTACATATTACATATTCGTGCATTCTTCATTCTTATTGATCTCTCATTTCTACTACTTGTAAGTAAGTTTACGTAAAATGTAATACCTTTTATCCTCTTTGTGTACGTATATGTATGTAGGCTTATGTGTAGGCCTGTATAGAGAGAAAAACAGATTACTGGTAACTTTATAATTTTTTGGTGTATTACCATAAAATAGTACATACGAAAGTTGCTGAAAATACAATAAGTAACTTTATGTTTGTATCTTACAATAGTTATTTATGCACCAAGTGGATAATCTTGACGATTATGGCATGAGTGAATGTATGTTGCACTCACTATCGTTCGTACGACAATATTCACGAGTGTCGAAATAAGATTATCCACGAGTTGGATACAACACTTATGGCATCTTAGCATTATAAATTGTAGGAAATAAATTATAAATAATCCATAGCTGACAAAGTCTTCATATATTCGTATCGATTAGTTGCGCCTGGCATTGGCATTGGATAAAGAGAAATGGATGACCTTGCAGGTATTACAAACTCTAGTTATACCTTAGGTATCAAATTTTATGTTCCAAATGTTTCTTTATTTTGTTAACCCATTTATGCCCAAGACTTTTTTTTTGTTGAATATTTTCATAATTTTTGCACCGCCACAAGAAACTGAAATGGAGGTTAATTATTGTGCTGCAGGCTCCTTTGATTCTTCTAGTATACACAGCAATGAAATAAATGTTAATTTTGTAATTCATTCCTTTGCATTTTTGCAGAAAAATAGTTACTGCAGACTGTTGCGAAAACGCAACACTAGGCAGATATGGGTTAAAATAGTTTCTCTGAACCACAAAACTGTTTTATGTGATATTACAGAAGTGATATAAAAATGTTAAAGATTGGAAATAAATGATACGTTACCTTATGTCCTGCGTTTCATTTCTTGTTATACGGCGCGTAGAAGCGGTAAGCAAGATAGACGAGTTGGATGCATCCCGACCCAAGCATTCCGGTGTTACGTCTTAGCGAATACGTCATTGCTATTATTGGCACGCGTGCTATAATAAACCGATTACTAACGATACTGGATGTACAACCTGTTTATAATGCTAAGATGGCATAAAAATAATTATTTTATTATGTAAACGTGACTAAAATATTTTTAATTGTCACAATATAGGCTATTAATATTTATATATTTGCAATATTCATTGAACTTTGTTTAGAAAGGAACATTTTATATAGGGCTTATGTTGTATAAATTTTAAATCTAAAAGTTTTGAGTATATTAGATAACATATTTTTAAGTTGTTACCTGCCAATTACTAATCAAATAACATAGTTGAAAGACACTCTGTAATCTTTACAGAAGATTCTCAAAATGGCAACCATTCACAGCCAAATAATGCCCCAGTCTATCAGGAAAAGTATCCATTGTACTTCTCATAATTACATGATTAATCTGTTGCATTTCGACTTTAATTCTTTTCTTCGGGTGCTCATATTTCTTTGATTTATCCCGATGTAACCCGAACTTCAAGTGAGCCATAGAAAGAAATCCAGCGGGTTGAGATTAGCATAACTAGCGGCCAGTCAATGCGTTCTCTTCTTACGATCCATTTTCCAAGAACATTCGAATCATAAAAGTCGTTAATTCTCTCTCAAAATACACAGCGGCATCATCTTGCTGATAGTAGATGTTCTCTCAAAGGACACCGGGAAACAATAGTCTGCATGCAAATCTAGTCTTTCAGGTAAGGCTCCCTGTAAAGCAGATTTGAATAATTTCAAGGGAAAAATTGTTCCGGGGCCGGGTATCGATCCCGGGACCTCTGGTTGAACGTACCAGCGCTCTGCCAACTGAGCTACCCGGGAACTCTACCCGACACCGTCTCAACTTTTCCCTCTATATCCACACAACTCGCGTGGGCTGACGATGCGCCAGAGACCCACATCGAGTGCACACAAACTCTGTGTGACTTGGAAAGTGTGGATTTCTGTTAACGTACACAGTGACGTATATAATATGCCCCGGAACAATTTTTCCCTTGAAATTATTCAATAGTCTGCATGCAGGTATAACATAATCACGCAAAAGCTGGATATGCCGTACTTTCTTAGTTAGGTCGGTTCTATTTTACCTCTCCTTTATCCGACTTATGCATTACTGCAGGTAGGGAAAGGAGATTCTTTTGATTGTACACTACACATCTCTCAAATGCAGGCCTCCCTGGCCATGGGATCGGCAATCAGTGGCGACTCGTAATATTTTTGTTTGTAGAATATGAGATTGACGACTGATGACAAGACAGAAACTAATAATAATAATAATAATAATAATAATAATAATAATAATAATAATAATAATAATAATAATAGAGCATGCGCAACTAATTTCTTGCTACAGTTAAATTCTTCTAAATGATCAAATACAACTTCAGATATTCTTTCGGGAGTCCTATTATCTGAAAGTCCTGTTAATTCTTGTGTTTTATTATAGCTTATGATATTTATTTTTATGTAATTATGGTTTTTATTCATTTTATTTTTTATATTATATCATTTTAAATTATTTATTATTTTGTTTATTCTATTCTTTTAAAATGATCAATTGACTGCACTTAAGGAGGTTATAAGGGTATTTGAAAATTCGTATTGTAGTCTCTGACAGGATTTCCACACCACCACCCAGAAAAAAGGAGTCATAGTATTAGGATATACGGTCATATCCTCAAACGCAGTTTCAGTCAAGCCATACCCCGCCCTCCGCACTCACCCCTGTCCGTAACTTCACTGCTAGAAATAACCGTTTGCTGTAAGATATTTGGATGGTTCCTCGGAAAGTATTCCTAAGGTCTGAGATGTGCAGTGGCGACAACTCACGACAGAAAGTGGAAGTTTGAAAAAAATTATTACAACGGGACGCATTACAAATAAAATCTGTAATTAAAATGTTTTCTATCCTCAGTAGCACGAAATTAAACTGTAGGATCATCTTCATCTTTCATGGAGGAATCGCCACTGATCGGCATGACGCAGAGCCACCACTGACATATCACAGGACAATTACAAGACAACGGACAAACACCCAGTCCCGTAGACGAATATAAATTTCTTTCATTGTACGCGTCGAAACCGTTTGGTTGGCAAGTACATATATGCGCTATCCACATAGCCACATTGTACGCGGACACTGCAAACCCAGGATTCTTCAGTCTTATGCAAATCTAGTCTTTCAGGTAAAGCTCCCTGTAAAGCAGATTTGAATAATTTCAAGGGAAAAATTGTTCCGGGGCCGGGTATCGATCCCGGGACCTCTGGTTGAACGTACTAGCGCTCTTACCAACTGAGCTACCCGGGAACTCCACCCGACACCGTCTCAACTTTTCCCTTTATATCCACACAGCTCGTGTGGGCTGACGAAACGCTAGAGACCCACATCGAGTGCACACAATCTCTGTGTGACTTGGAATTGTGGGTTTCTGTTAACGTACACAGTGACGTATATAATATGCAAATCTAGTCTTTCAGGTAAAGCTCCCTGTAAAGCAGATTTGAATAATTTCAAGGGAAAAATTGTTCTGGGGCCGGGTATCATTCTTCAGTCTTTCCTATTTTCTGTCTTCTTCTTTGCTTCCGCATACGATCTATATTATGTAGCTATGAGAGTTTTAATTTCATTCCATGAAAAATTGACCAATTTCACTTTTCCCACTAAATCTGCCCACATTGTCTTTCTGAGGATCCTGTGTGTGCGCTTGTGCCATTCAGCAAGGTTTGTCAGAAGACAGTATAGACAGTCACAGCGATTTGACGCTGTCATTTACACAGAAAGTTACTTCATCAGAAAATATGGTGTGTCTCACAAGAACTGGCTTTCGATTCATCTTCTCGAAGTTTCAAAGAACTCATTCCTTCTGTCAAAATCGCCTTCACTAAATTCTTGCAAGAGCCTGATTTTGTATGGATGTCATTTCTCTGATTTCAGCAACTTCCATACTGATGCGCGATTGACATTGTATTCAAATGCCACCTGTCCTGAGCAATAGATTTATGTGGATCTTCAAGGGCATTTTCTTGATGTACTATGTTGTTGTTGATTGTACAATGTTTGTATCCGAATGTACTTCATTGAACAAATCATAGGTTACATTTTGTTGATTCGTCATTCTGGCCTCTTAAGGCGATGCGCTACTGAAAATAGTCGAGTCGAATTTTCACAAATTTTATCACTTTTTTATTTTCGCGTTAAAAACGTACCGTTTCATTAAAATTTTATCAACAGTAATCTCACTAGAGGTTTTGATTTATCTAGAGAAAATCAAAACTAGACTGGGATTTAATTGACTATTACACGATTAGAAGAAAGTATATAAAGATTAGAAGTAACAAAGTACTCCAATACAATAAAATATTAATTGGCTTACGAAAATACAACTGTCTTCAAATGTATTATTGTACCATCTCAACATTAGCCTACGCTAGATGGCAGTAGTGTTTTATGATTATGTTTTCCTGTTATCAGTTGTGCCAACTATGGAATCTTCATTGAACTCTGTGGATGGTTACTAGTCAAGAAGGCTTTGTTGATTCAGTTTTATTTGTATTAAAACATTTGCATTCCACTTCAATCATCCGAATCCCAGTAATCAACGTCACTTGACGGATGATTTTCAATAAATCTTAGTATTAAACAATCTCTGATACGTGACTATACATAATATCATATAGCAGAAGCTATAACAAACATAATCTAAATAATATAAATAAGTGTTAGAAAAGTTTTAATTAGGGATGATGAAATAAACAAGAAACGTTTTAATTAACGATGATGAAATAAAAAATAAACAAGAATAATTTTAAAAGAAAAAAATTATTGCAAGTACAATTTTCAAAGTTGAATGTTTTAGTGGTTGGTGGTTCAGTTGATGTTATATTGGACGTGTGCGTAAAAGAAGTGAACTCGTTGATGTACATGGTGTATCCCTCAACTTATTCAGGATTTCCGAATGGTGCTCTTCATATATGACCAGTGATCTTTATTAATTCTTGTTCTTGAATGCCAATGTGAGTCATATTTGAAAGTGCTGTGCATCGACTGGAGTGGTTTGTAATTTTATGTTTTTTGACGTCCAGACCAGTGCAGTTTGAAATGTTGGCAAACTAAGAAACAAATGTTAGGATAGTGATAAAAATAAACAAATGCTAGGAACGCGATAAAATTAAACAAATGCTAGGGACGCGATAAAATTGTGCAATAAGCAGCCATGATTGGTTGAAAGATGTCCTTTCGTACCGTTTTATTGGTCAAAAGTAGTGTGACGTAGTAAAAGTGTAATAGTCTTAATATCATCATTATAAGTATAATGTTATATAATCAGTAGAAGTTGTGTTAATGTACGAGTTATGTGTTACCAAAATGTTAAATTTAATTATTTCAAGAAATAAATTTTCTATATTTTCAAGGACAAGTAGGCCTATTCGTTTTATTTCTCAGCGTTTAAGGGGTTAGGTACAGCTTACAGCAGTAGAAGTTTGGGAATATTCAACATTTTTTTTCCCCCTTTATTACTGTATCTTGTACAATAATGAAAATTAGTATGTGTAAAAACCCTGTCCTTCTGCTATATGAGAAAAATATTTTTACGATTTAAAAAAATTATTTACATTTTTTTTTTTTTTTCAAAATTCAGTTCACTGTGCAGTGATGAAGTATTTCCCATATAACTGAAAAGCTAGCCAACATTCTGTGATGAAATTTCTTGTGTGTATTAATGCATGTCGTATTTACAATATGATGCAAGATTACTTTTCTATCTTTGACAGATTGTTTGGTAAAAAAATAAATTCATTTTACAAAATGGTCAAATATCAATATTTTCTTCTAACACAAAATAAAAAAAAAAGTTATTTATTAAGGAATGTAACTGAAAGAGTGTGATATTGTAAACATGAGTTTCAGCAATAAAATAAAAGAGAAATAACATGAAAAAGTTAACAAGTTTATGAGTTATGAGGGAAACGCTTCATCACTGCACAGTGAACTGCACATTTTGAATTTTGAAAAAAAAAAAATAATAAATCGTAAAAACATTTTTTCATATAGCAGAAGGTCAGTGTTTTACACATACCAATTTTAATTATTGTGCAGTAGTGGCAAAAAACCGGACCGACCCTTGTAGCTGATTTCAGAGCCTTGTTCATTCCAGAGCACGATAGACTGGTAACTAAGACTTTCGTGGTTCGAATCTTGCCTGGGAAGGAAACTTTTTTTGTTCTTTATTCAAATTTATTCCCAATACTTTTCGATTGGTGGTAAAATTCATATTCTGGGAATAATAAGTTAATTAAGTAGTAAAATATCGCTGTAATCGAAAAGTATTGGGAATAAATTTGAACAAGGAATAAAAAAAAATTCCTTCCCAGGCAGTATTGAAACCACGAAAGTCTTAGTTACCAGTCTATCGTGCTCAGGAGTGAACATGGTTCTGAAATCAACTACATGAATCGGTCCGGTTTTTTTTTTTTTGCCAATACTGTACAAGATACAATAATGGAGGAAAAAAAATGTTGAATATTTCCAAAAATTATACTGTTGTAAGCTGTACCTAACTCCTTAAATCTAGAGTGATGAAACTTGGGATACTTATTCATTAATATCTCTGTTGTGAAGTGGAGCATTTGGTTGGCTGTATTTAACATAGTTTTATTGCGAGAGAATTATATGTAAAGCAGTATTAATATTTTATTAACGTTTGAACAGTGAAGAAATTGTATATTTTTTTACGAAAATGAACAAATTAGAGTAGGGCATTACTAATGCTCCATTGCACAAAATGCAGTGTTACCTTTAAGAAAAAAATATATTAAAAATATAAACCACTCACTGATCACCCTTTAACCTGCGAAAAAGACCCAGTACTGACTTGACAGAGGGCTGAGCGTACCGTGGCGTTTTTCTGGAAATTTTGGCACCTATAGTCCATACTCAGTTGCTTTACCAACTGAGCTATTCAAACGCCAGTTGTCCCTATTATAGGCCATAGAGGCCCACAATAACAGTGTGCGGAAATACAGTTCCTTGGGAAAGTTAAAAGATAATAAAAAAAATATCACCGTTGTTCAATGAAAGAGTAATGGAACGGAGAAAAATTCTCTCCGGCGCCGGGATTTGAACCCGGGTTTTCAGCTCTACGTGCTGATGCTTTATCCACTAAGCCACACCGTTCCATTACTCTTTCATCGTATGATGACGCAGAATATCTGCATGGAAATATCACATGTACTTCGGTACATTAAAATAATATATACGATATGCGTAAAATCACTTCGTGATTTAAGACGGCGCTTATTCCGTCGGATCCCGGCCAACTAGTCACTCATATCGAGTGCACCTCAGCACATGTGTGGACTTCGGTCCTGCGTTCATAGACATCTATGACGTAGTGCAGAGGGCGGCCACTAGAGGGAACCCAAGAGTTGGAGCTTAATCTGAGACGATTCTAACCGGCGTCGGAGTTGTATCCGATGTGGCTTAGTGGATAAAGCATCAGCACGTAGAGCTGAAAACCCGGGTTCAAATCCCGGCGCCGGAGAGAATTTTTCTCCGTTCCATTACTCTTTCATCGTATGATGACGCAGAATATCTGCATGGAAATATCACATGTACTTCGGTGCATTAAAATAATATATATGATATGCGTAAAATCACTTCGTAATTTAAGAGGGCGCTTATTCCGTCGGATCCCGGCCAACTAGTCACTCATATCGAGTGCACCTCAGCACATGTGTGGACTTCGGTCCTGCGTTCATAGACATCTATGACGTAGTGATGACGTAGTGCAGAGGCGGCCACTAGAGGGAACCCAAGAGTTGGAGCTTAATCTGAGACGATTCTAACCGGCGTCGGAGTTGTATCCGGTGTGGCTTAGTGGATAAAGCATCAGCACGTAGAGCTGAAAACCCGGGTTCAAATCCCGGCGCCGGAGAGAATTCTTCTCCGTTCCATTACTCTTTCATCGTATGGTGACGCAGAATATCTGCATGGAAATATAACATGTACTTCGGTACATTAAAACAATATATATCACCGTTGTTGTTTTTATGAAATGTCCTAGGTGACAGTACAGAAAATAATTTTTTAAGATGAAGAAATAATTAATTAAAAATCAATGGGCGTACTTAAGAAAATGAAATAATTTGGTACAAAACGTTAGTGAGTATGGTGAACATAAATGACATCATCGAGGATCAGTGTAGCTCTATTGCTATTTAATTAATTTTTTTTTCTTCTGAAAAATTATTTTCTGTACTGTCACATTGGAGGTTTCATAAAAACGACGATATAAAACGAAGATGGCTATACAAGATAATTTACTTCGCTGTAATTAACATAAAGAGATGAGTGGAGACTACGCAGGAGCATGAAAAAATCAGATGAAGACAAGATAGGCATTAATACCCTTTCCCTTAAGATATTATTATTATTATTATTATTATTATTATTATTATTATTATTATTATTATTATTATTATTTAATCTGGCAGAGCTAAGGCCAATAGGCCTTCTCTTCCGTCCAGCCAGACTCTAATTCTAATTTAATATAATTGAATGGCTGCCTAGAATAACGTTGTGAGTCCGTTTTCGACCAAAATGAGTTTTCGGCTGAAAAATGTTATATCGCACATCTTGCACCATGAGCTGCCATCATTCTTGCTGATATTCACACTACTTCGAGAGCTGCAGTATTTTGATTGTGTTGCCGAGCTGAATAACGTTGTAACGCAAATAAAATGGCGGACAATCATACTTGTAGTTTTTCACATGGGTAGAAGTTATTGCTAAGAAAGACCAAGCAAACCATTTGAGGTTGTTCTTATGCAACAAGAATACTTTAGGGATATAGGGCTACCAGAGAAACAATAAAGAATGATCCAGACCTCAAGATAACAACAGCTGCCTGGTTTCAGTTAAGTCTAGACGATCCTATGTCTCTGAAAATGCGGAAATTCCACGATATATTGTTACCATGGATAGTGTATTCTCTAAAAAAACGAGCAAACGTGCAGAAAAATAAGACATTAAATCATATTTCACATGATAACTTACCTCGTCTTTATCATGACTCTATTCCAATCACAAAAGAGAGAAAAAAATGATCTGATTGTAATGTCAAGTTTTCTTCCTCTTGGTCATAGTTACTCTGAATTCTACCATAACCTAATAACAATATAAGGAAAAAAAAGGGATTCTTGTGTGTGTAATATTGATACCTGTATGCCTAAACATACAATCTTAAGTTGCGTAATTTGTGTCAAGTTCTTATGATATAAATTTGTCATTATTATTATTATTATTATTATTATTATTATTATTATTATTATTATTATTATTATTTAATGTACTCAAATGTAACAACCATAAAGAATTTACCAGAAAATATGGACAGTATTTAAGTTTCTTTGCTTTACAACGTTGTTCTTCTGGACTGACTTACAATGTTTTCTACTATAAATGTTCGAAAAGTTGTGTTATCTGGAAGTTGAAGGCAATATATATATATATATATATATATATATATATATATATATAAATGGTGTGAATACTTACTGAAGTATTAATACAGACCTCACACTGTCATATTTTGTAATATTTAACAATGTTAGTATGAAATGAACATATTTTTAATTTCCTGACGAACTGTAAAAACTCACTTACAACGTTATTCTAGGCAGCTATTCAATTGGTTACATAGTTATTACATTAATATCTAGACCATAAAACAACATGAAAATTCGATAAGTAATGATAGTGAGACAATAAACATTGGTAGGAAATAGTAATAATAATAATAATAATAATAATAATAATAATAGTAATAATAACAATAATAATAATAAATAATAATAATAAATAATAATAATATTAATAATAGTAATAATAATGAGATAATTTAAGTATTTATTCTGTGATATCTTAAGAAGAATTGTTAGAAAAATGTTTCGTTAGTCTATTCTTAAATTGGTTTGATGTCTGGCAGTCCCTGACATTACTCGGTAGGGAATTCCAAAGCCGAGGAACAGCCACAGTGAAGGAAGATGAATATGAGGATGTTCGGTGGGAGGGAATGGATAATATTGAGGAGTGTTGTGATCGTGTGTCTAGGTTATGGTAAGTGGATAAATTTTGAAAACGAGTCTTAAAATAGACAGGAGTGAAGAAATGCAATATGTGAAAGAGGAGGGAAAGACAGTGGATTTTCCCACGATTTTCTAGACGGAGCCAGGACAACATTTCGAAGGATGGTGTTACATGATCAGCCCGGCGAATATTGCAGACGAAACGGACGCACATATTATGAACACATTGTAGTCTCTGTGCCGAAGTGAGGAGGAAGAAGAAGAAGAAGAAGAAGAAGAAGAAGAAGAAGAAGAAGTAGTAGTAGTAGTAGTAGTAGTAGTAGTAGTAGTAGTTAAGAGGGCAGTTTGATGTTATGTCTGATACATTAAATGTTAATATGTTACTTTAGGCCACCTGTGTAGGCCTATGTATGTCTGTCTCAGTAATTCAAACTTTTTTTTCTAAACTAAATATTACGAGCCAATTTATCTTGATTTCGTGAAGATAAAATATAACAATTAATAATCTTATCAACGGCTTACATTGCATTGATTATTGTGTAACCTAATATAACAGAAGAATGGTTGCAGGAAGTCAAGGAAGGGATAGACTGTTTGGCACTTTTATAAAGCGGTGTTGGTGCACTTCCAGGAACACCAGAGACCTGTCCTGGAGTAAATAATTACATAGAAACCCAGCCGCAGACTAGTGGGGACGGGGAGAGGGAAGAGAGGTTGGGTATTTCAGGTAACCCAACACACAAAGCTAGAGACCCGTCCAGCTTTTTCTTGCGGACAGGTTTGCTGAGAATGTCCTTGCCTTATTGCTTGCACAATTTCTCATTTAGACCGGCGTATTAATTAGCAACCTGTTGTCCGCGATCACCTTGCTGGCTCGAGGACATTAACCTGTTCTCCAAAGGGGATCCGACTCCTGTTTCTGTTTTTTTCCTGGTTTCCGTGCTCTTCTTTCATTATCTGATTTGTTCTGCTTCAATTCAAAGTTCAGGTACCAGGTATTTTTTTATCATAGTTTTAAGTTACCTGCCAAATTTTCTTTGTTTCCTTCACTTACCGCCTTCAAACCAAGAATTTGAGTGTCAGACTGTCTTCTTCACTTGTCTTTACTTGATAACTTCATTGGATGACTTACGTCACTGTACATTTTCAACGTATTGTTTTGGGCGTCACATTATCTCCACTTAACTTCAGAGTATAGAACATAGGGCTCTTAGATTTGAATGTCGGAACATTTTCATTTCACTTTAAAATATAGACCTGTTTCTTCACTTGACTTGACTTGATTTCACTTTACTTACGTCACTGTACATTTTCGACCTCTCATTCGGTGTCGCATCATCTCTATTTCACTTCGGACTATACAACATTGGACTCTTAAGGCTGGTTCACAATAAACTGGAAACGAGAATCGGAACGAAAACGAAAACGGTAAAATTGTTAAAATATATACATTTAAATGTGAGCATTCACAATTAACGAAAAGCTTGCCGGAGCCCGGGATCGGGAACGGAGAGTTGGCCAAGTTTCAACTTTGGCGTTCACGTTTCCGATCACAGCCCACTAGATTCATTCTGTTGCCATCTAACAGCTATTTTGTCGTCGTATATTTTGTAGCAAGAAGACCGTGACATAACCTATGCATTATATTGTTCTGTGCTGTGCATCATGGAGCAAGTTTTATTTGATGAGATTCTAATATTGAGTGTTGAGGCAAATCCTCACGTTTACGATAAGCATCGCGCCTCGTATAAAGATGAGAAAATGACGGAGAATACGTGGCTTTCATCTTTGAACCCCGATCGGAAGTGAATCATATTTTATTACTGTATTGGTTGTGTTACACACTACATATTCATGCTTCAATTCAATAACTACTGTTGTGTTCGTTTTTGTTCTATTACAAATGTTTCTTCTCTAATTATTTTACGTAATGGTAGACTTAAAATAGGTTGTGATAATAAAGATGCATGGGCATATTTATAGTACCGTACCTAATGAAATGTTTCAGTTGAAATTTCGAAGTTAGTTAACCTGTGTTTATGTTGGCTGCCTTGTACTCATAAGAGAACGCCATTCGTCAGTTATACACAAATAACATCAGAATGCGTAATATCAACTTTACATATCGTTATTGACATACATATCGATACGCATAGTCGTCTACGTTCTCGGTTTATTGTGAATAAAAAAATTTCATATTCACGTCCTCTGCTTCTCGTTCCCGGTTTATTGTGAACCAGCCTTTAGATTTGAGTGTCGGAACATCTTCATTTCACTTTAAAGTATAGACCATTAGCGTGTTTCTTGTCTTGACTTGACGACTTCACTTCAGAGCTTACGTCACTGCACATTTTCGACCTTGGTTTTGAGTGTCAGAACATCTTCATATCACTTTAAAATATAGACCACTGGTCTGTTTTGACGTCGGTTTGGGTAGCACACCATATTCTTCTTTTCGTTTTAGTGTATAGACCACTGATCTGTTTTGATTTCGGTTTCGAGTGTCGGATCTTCATTTATCATTTCACTTTAGAATATAGACTATTGGCCTGTTTTGATCATTTTCTTCATTTCACATCAGAATATAACTTACTTAGATCTGTTTTGACCTCGGTCTCAAGTGTACCGGAACTTGCGTGCTTCGACGTCAGTTTTGAAGTATCATTAGGGCTACATCTTCATGTCACTTCTTTTTACTTCAGACTAGTCTCTCCCGACTTCGATTATAAGTGTCAAACCATACATCAAGCATAGACCACTCAACTATTTTGACCTCGTTTTTGAGTGTCATAAAATCTTCACGTCGCTTCTCTTCATTTCAGGCTTATGGCACTGATCTCTTTCGACTTCAGTTTTTAAGTGTCAGCGCATCATCATGTCACTTCTTTTTTTTTTTACCTCCGACTGGTCTCTTCTGACCTCACTTTTAAGTCTCAAACCATACATGAAGACATAAACCACCGTTAACTATTTTGACATCGGTTTTAAGTGTCAGATAATTTTTGTCACTTCTCTTCATTTTAGGTCTTTAAGCCTAATGATATCCATACATCGCTTCTCTATATTTCAAGGCTTACGCCACTGGCCTGTTTCGACCTTGGTTCTAAGTGCCATACCATTTTTATATCACTTCACTTCATCACTCATGCCACTGGCCTATTTTGGCTTTGTTTTTAATTGTAGCAAAGCATTTTATGACACTTTTCTTAAGTTTAGGACTCATGCCAGTGGTTTATTTCGATTTCGGTTTTAAGTGTCAAAATACTGTATCTTCATGTCACTTCCCTTGACACTTGGCTGTTTCGGACTTGGGTTTTAAATATCAGAACATCACTCGTTTCGTCACTGAACTCTTTCGACCTTGACTTTAAGTGTCAGGACGTCGTCATTTCACTTACTGATCTCGGATTATATCTTTGTCGGTCAGTGGCCGTTAAATTTCAAGTGGCTTATCTTACAACGTGGGCGTCAGCATATTGAAAAGCATTACAACTTTTCTCCATTTCCTTTCCTTTCCACCGCAAATATGACGATGCACAGAGGCAGAGATAAAATACGAGATCTGTACAGCTTACAACGCAGAGCTGTTTCGACCTCTGTGTGTCAAATCATATTTTTGTCATTTACATCTTCGCTCAGGAGCCTAGACTAATGAACCGTTCGACCTCTGTTTCAAGTATCAGACTTCTTTTTTCTTTAATAGACCTTCTCATGTTTGTTCTCGTGAGGACTAGATAGCCTATTCACAGAGTACAAGTTATTCTGTAAATCAATAGGCTTATAAATTAAACTGTAAAACCATTGCACTCCGTGACGTCAGGGAACATCATGCTCCTCGACATATATTCAGCTAATATCATTAAGTTCTCATTCGCTTTTGCGGGCCGGATCTGTAAATACAGTTAGTATTGTAAGTCCTCTCTACCGGAACCCTTGCTTGCAGCCGACCTAATAAGATTCGGACTGACCTCACTCTAATACAGTTAAGGGAAGTCGTCCACGCAGATTCGATTAGGAAGAGCTGAGGCTTGGTTGCGCATGTCCCACAGCTCTATCTTTTACCTCACTCATTCACTCCGTAGCACTAGAGTAAGAACCTTGGCTGCCTTGTCATTCCAGTCTTCCTGTCCTCAGCTTCTTTCCTCCACCTTCTGATATCCATTTTTTAATCATACTCAACCCCATCCAACCATATTTCACTTGGACTGGTTTCCCTTCCTCTTGGTTCACCTTCCAATGCTTTGAGTGTCTTATCATTATGAACTCTAAAGAAATGTTCCAGCCATTTCAAATGTGTTTTTTTTTAAATTGAAGATTGGAAATGGGAAACGCTGGAAGTGCAAAATATTAAATTATCGCGAAACACGAAAAAAAAAAAACATAAAAATTAATTATACAAATAATTTTTATGTAATTAAAATAGAAATTCTTATAGTTTCACATCACTTTTAACACCTAACTTAAAGTCTCAAAATCACATTAATTTTAGGATGCATTCTCGTATAAAAATGAACATTTTGGAAAAGAGGAATGTGTTATGCTGCATTGTCAAGAAAACGCCGAATGCGGTATGCTGTAGTGCTAAGAAAACGCTGAATGTGCTATGCTGAACTGCAAAGAAAACACTGAATGTGCTATGCTACACTGCCAAGAAAAGTCTAAATGTGCTTTACGTCACCACACTCAAAATTCTTACAGGGTAATTAATATCACTGATATAAAAAGGTATAAAATCCCCTGTATTTCACATCAAAAAATTCAACCATGGTAAATAGGTCCTTCAACTAAGGTGGTTTTTATCTTCATATTCAGCTTATCGCATAATTGGCACATGTCAGCCCTCAGTTTACCGAAAGAAACGTGATTATGATGATGATGATATAATAATAATAATAATAATAATAATAATAACTTACTATTAAAATATCCTTGCTTAATAAAATAAATAATTATTATAATATTGTGTTATTTCATTATACTCTACTACTCAGTGCAATAATAATGGTTCCAACTTTGTCAGTGATTGCTTCTGAGCAACCCCTGACCCTTTGTATGTTGAATATGGCTTTCCGTGAATCGTTTACTCGGAGTTTTTGAGTCATAATACAATACCTAATGTATAATATACGATATTGTTCGTTAACAGAAAACCGCAAATTTAAGTCACACAGAAAGTGTGCTCTTAATGCCTAGCTCTGAGGTTCTGTCAACCGACTTGAGGTATATGGATATAAGGAGAATAATTGAGCCGGGGTCTGGTGTAGTTTCTGGGTAGATCAGTCGGTAGAGCGTTGGTGCGTTCAGCCAAAGGTCCCGGGTTCGATCTGGCCCTGGAACAATTTTTCCCTTGAAATTATTCAAGTCAGCTTTATAGGGAGCTATACCTGAAAGCCAGATTTGTACATTACATGATGCACTTAATGCACTAGTGTGATGTGTGCACGAGCGGGAAACAGGTTACAACATTCTCTCCAACACTGCTAGGCACCCTTGGAACATTCAGTTGGTCATCTAACAGATGCCTTTTGAGCTACAAAGAAACCTTTTTGATACTTACAGCCTTTCCCAAGTTATTCGCCTTGGCACATTCATTGCTTTCCATGGAAAATCTAGAATTAAGTAATTAAGGCACTTTCAGCGTTCTCCATGTTCATCTAGCAGATGAAGATTGTACTGTAAACGTTATCAGTTCGGAAGCTGGTGAATATGGGCGTGGTTTCAAGTAGCCTTGGAGTAACAGATGATGCATTCCTTTTGCATTCTTCACAGAGCCGGTGAGGTGAGTCCCGTATAATACTGTACAGGCTTTATGCAAATCTGGCTTTCAGGTAGTAGCTCCCTGTAAAGCAGGTTATAACTTAAATTGTGGCTTCCTGTTAACGTACCTCCAGTAACGAATATATTATGCAAATCTTGCTTTCAGATAGTAGCTCCCTGTAAAGCAGATTAAAGGCTCATTCACAATGAAAATTAAACATAACGCAAGCGTTAACTTAAGAATATAAACGTTTCGGTAAAATCAAGATCATTCACGATGGGAACATAAACATAACCGCAAACATACTTGGTAATCATGGAAACATAACAACGACGCCGTTTCCTCATATTCTGTCGTATACTTCAGCGCTCCACGATTGTGTTCTTTCTGCAAATCACGTAAGCATAAGCACAAAAGTTTGGAGTTTGCAAACTTTCATGTTAACGTCTTACGGTAATGTTTATGTCTGTGCTTATGTGAATCATTGTGAATTATCCCATTTGGTAGCCTGGGCGCAAACTTCTGTGTTTATGTTACGGTTATGTTTAATTTTCATTGTGAATGGGATCTAAATCACACAGAATTTGTGTGCACTCAGAGTTGGGTTCTGGCGTCTTGTCAGCCCATTTGAGTTGTGTGGATATAAAGGAAGAATTGTGACGGTGTCGTGTATAGTTCCTGGGGTAGCTCAGTCGGTAGAGCATTCGTGCGCTAAGCGAAGGGTCTCGGGATCGATACCCGGCCCCGGAACAATTTTTCCTTGAAATTATTCTGTACAGGCTGTCACAAATCTCGTAGTACTTGCCAGTATTGTTGACTACTTCCTTTCTATGGTAGCCTATTCCCAGGGAAGGGGTGATGATGTGTATCGGAGCTGTGTGGTGATCGTTCCCCGAACGAGGCACAGCTCGGTGATGAACGCTGTTGTGATCGTTAGTCATCCAGTGGGCGTCTCTTCCAGTAATTACTGTATTCATTCAGGAAGCGGAACTCAGCTGTGGCGTGTGGACTGAACGCGGAAAGCACACAACACACCGTTACGTCGTTTACACACTCCACTATGCAGTGACATGTTAATTAGACTCGATTTAGACTTTTGTACGGCATGTTGAAGGCGCAGCTTTAAACCCCTCTTGAGGTAGGGATGTTCGATTTACTTTCTCGATATAAGAAATAAATAGAGAAAGTAGTGGTATGCTGCAAGTCATCCATTTCGAGTTTTTCGTGAGATAAACATTTTCAGCATATCTGATTGTGGTGACTTAGAAGTTAGTATTGCAACATAGCACAGTTCAAGATCACCAAATATGTCCTCTATCTCAGGTAGAATCATTCTTGTCACCCGGTATTTTGTTACTGTCTGATGAATATTGACTCAGAAATCAGCATCTTCATCAACCTTCACAATACTGTTCAACTCTAATCAGAATTGCATCAGAACTGGCCCCGCTATCTTTTTGTGGGTCTTCCTGGATGACTGTAGTGGAGTTGGTTTCCAAATCTGTTAAGGCTGGTCCACAATAAACAGGGAACGGAAACGACAACGAGAACGAGAACGGAAATGTTAAAATGTATTTAAATGTGAGCACTCACAATTAATTTTCACGTTCCCGTTCCCGGGCTCCGACAAGCTTCTCCTTAATTGTGAATGCTCACATTTAAATACATTTATTTTAACAATATTTTCGTTCCGCAGAAATCTGCATCTGTTTATCAGAAAGAATATAAGAAAGTAGGAACGTTGACGAAGAAATCATATTGGCGTACCTTTCAGAAAAATTGGAAAAAATGTAAGAGCTCTTGCTTGTCGTCTAGTTCGTTTTGTTGTGTTTAGTTTAGTAATTGCTTTACATTTTAAATGCATTTCTAGGAGTTAATAAAATATCAGCATTGAATAAAACAAATTTTATTCATTCTTGCATTAAAGTCATTGTTTAGGTTGCTAACAAACAAACATTCTGATGGGGGCAGATAAAAATGTTATTTTTTTTCTTTCACCATGTTAATAATATCAAAAAAGTTCTTATACAAATTTTGGCTACTCGACCGCAATTACAAGGGCCGTAAAAAAGTAAGTTCGCCAGGGGCTGTTAACAGAAATAAAACAATTTGATTCAAAAAATTTATTGGAACAGACACAGCAATTTTTTAGCTATTTCTCAACATATTCCCCACCGGAATTGTGACATTTGTCATATCATGGGATCGACAGAGAGGTGCAGACGGTTGTCAAACGCTGGTTCCGATCCAAGGCGGCTGACTTCTATGACACAAGGATACAAAAATTGAATCCAGGTATGACAAAATAATGTCTCAATTCCAGTGGGGGATATGTTGACAAATAGTGCAACAATTGCTGTATCTGTTTCAATAAATCTTTCCATGCAATTGTGCTTTTTTTGTAAACGGCCTCAGGGAAAATCACTTTCCGGACGGCCTCGTAATTGCGGTCGAGTAGCCAAAATTTGTGTAAGCACTTCTTTTGACATTATTAACATGGTGGAAAGAAAAGATTTAACTTTTTTATCTGCCCCTATCAGAATGTTTGCTTGTGAGAGGGACTAAACAAAACCTTCTTTAAGTAGTGGGGAAAAATATATTTGTATTACGTAAAATGTGAAAGTGGAAAAACATTATATGCAATTTATGAGTAAAATAGAATTTATTAGTCTCGGACTACTTAATTGTAGTCCTCGTTATCGCTCGGGCTCAAACTCATCCTCGACTAGTAAAAGCTACTTACCTCCCTTAATACATAAGTAACTATTTGGTTATTTTAGTGAAGATTTTTATTGAGAATAAGTCTGGTTACATTTGTAATGTGTGTGACAGGCTGTGGGACAAACAATATGCAAAATCTGTGAACTTAATTCCACACAAAGAATAAAAACGCTTCATGCAATCCAAGGGACATCCCCCGTTACTTTTTTGCCCCTTAGTCCAGGAGTATGAAGCGAAATTTTGGAATTGGAAAAATAAATTGTATGCCATCCAGAAAGTCTCTTTACAACGTATTTTTTATTTGCAACGAAGTTTTTGATATGGTACATTTTATTTTGAGACAGACTGTACCAATGAAACGTGAAAACCTGCAACAATGCTCAGTTCAGTTTTTCCACCATAAGGCCAGGTATAGAGAAACTCTGTGCAACCCACCAGGCGCAGACTTCACATTAATTTAAAAAACGATAATAAAAATTTTTGTCAGACATCCAGTATAGATAGGTTGGAATTTTTTACACATAATTACCTTTGTTGTTTTTTTTTCTAATGCCACTCAAGTTGCTGCTTGTTCTTTTAGAGCTTTCGACTGCATGTTAACGGCGTTCCGGTACGTTTTTGTTGCATTTTTCATCATGGAACCGAAATATGTGTGAATAACTATGTTCTAAATATAATGTTTCTTTGAATTCAGTTTAGATCTTGAAAGTCTTAGTTGGACGAAAACGAGGTTAAAAAAACGACCGCTAAACTGGAGAATTCCCACGGTAACTTTGAACCGTGCCGTTACGTTTAGCACCAAATTTAAGTAAATACACAATCTCGCCAACATAAGAACACGACGTTGGAGTGTGGCGTCGTTGGAGGGAGAAATTTGTTTATTTTCTCTCTCTACCTCCTTCGTTCTGAACATTACTGAGAGATAGCACCACTGTTAGCTACAAGATATATTTGCGCAAATATATATATATATATATATATATATGTTTTTTATTGGGTTATTTTACGACGCTGTGTCAACATCTAGGTTATTTAGCGTCTGAATGATATGAAGGTGATAATGCCGGTGAAATGAGTCCGGGGTCCAGCACCGAAAGTTACCCAGCATTTGCTCGTATTGGGTTGAGGGAAAACCCCGGAAAAAAACCTCAACCAGGTAACTTGCCCCAACCGGGATTCGAACCCGGGCCACCTGGTTTCGTGGCCAGACGCGCTGACCGTTACTCCACAGGTGTAGACGCAAATATATTGAAGTAGATTATGTGACTTATTACGTGACTTAGATGAGAGTCTCGGGACAAAACAGTTTTGCTATATTTCTTTTTTTTTTATTAAATGTTAAGCACAGGAACGCCATTTCGTAAGTTTATTTAAGAAACAAGCCAAACAAATTATCTTTGCATCAAAAACGGATGCTTCCTGGACCAAATTATCGTATTTTATAATTGTTTGAATGCAACAGAAGCCAGAAGTCTTGCACTTGACTAATGCAGTGAATTATTTAAGAATATAGTCGCGAATTTTACTACCACCATTTCGATTGTGTTTTGTTTGGCACGGCTCGGTACGACTCGGTGACTAGTGGCCTGGGAGTAACGTCGACTATCGACATTGCTCTGCCGTGGGTATTATCCAGTTGTTCCATTCCAGTCAGTGAATAGTAATCATCTCCCCGTCCGTTATAAAATATTCGCTTTTTTCTCCAGAAGAAAAGTACTGATTATTATTATTATTATTATTATTATTATTATTATTATTATTATTATTATTATTAATAATAAGAAGTGTGTCGCGATATCGTGGGCATTCAGTAAAGTGTGTCGTCAGTCAAAAGAGGTTGGGAACCACTGCCTTAGTCTATTAATTTCCAGTCTATTAATTTCCATACATCTCTCTAAGTTAAAAGTGACATCCATAGCATTATTATGCTGTATTTTGTGAATTCGTGGTTAATGAGGGCGAACAAATACAGGAATAATATTTTCATTGACGTAGTATTTCTTAATTCGTTCGGAAAAGTAGATCAAATGCGTATCTGCAAATGTTAGGGTATTTGTTGGATTTAAATTTTGTATAATCTTTACACCTACGAATTGTTAGCGTTAAGCGGAATTATCAGCTTTCTGCATAAGCTGTTGATTTTTTATATAGTCCGACAGGCTTATTTGACGCAGATGGTTTGAGCTAATTAATTGTAACAGCTTTGTACTTATTAAGTGCTTGGGAAAACATTAAATCCACTGAAATAATTCTATTTCAATACTTTCACGACTAATTGCACATAAAACCTACGTGTTTTTCACTTTAGCCTGCTAATGTTCTAACAAGGATAATTGAACATGCATTTGGCTGAAAATACATCTGGCAAAAAAAATCTGCGGTGCTGAAAATAAAAGTTTATTTATTTATCAAAATAATTATAACAGGGGTAGGCTACTGCTTTGGAATAGTGGGCAGCGACTCTGACTGCGAAACTAACGGTCTCAGATCGAATCCTGGTTGGAACAAGTTGCATGTTCATGTCATTCTGTCATACGGGTTGAATTCAATCCGACTGGGAGACCTAAGCTCAGAACAGGATTTTTCAACATAATTGCGTAAAAAGCAGAGTCACAAATGGCTACATACCAATATGCGCCGGCTGCTGGCCTCACGTCCACATGCTTCAGTAGAGGTGAACGATCATCCAAGCAGAATGAAGATATCGTGTGCTTAGCACGATGATCCTCCCAGTTACTCGTATTATAGCTAGTTTCCATAACCGGATTTTGTTACCTACCGCAGCTCCCCAAATTCATCACAATTTTGGGTGGGCACCTGTTCTATTACACTGGCCGAAATTTCAAGCGATAATTCCTTCCCCAACAGGGCTCAAATTAGCGCGCACTCCGTAACGCGAGATCTACACTACGTTCCATAATGTCTGACAGGCGACATAACCTCCTGAGTTCTGAAAGTGTAGTATACTATACCATACTTCATACGTGATTGTGATATAAGATGTACTCGTATGTGCAGAGATCTGAAGTATAGTATAATCCTAGATCATATATGTAACAGATAGCTCATCACTATGTTAAAATCGGCAGCACTTTGAAAGAACAACCGCCAGGATCGCCACCCGTCTGCCGTAAACGAACACGAGTTGGCAGTACAGTCGCTAATGCAATTCAAATGGGAATTATGACGTGACTCCTTATGTTACAACTAGATGGCAGCGTAGTAAACCTGACAAAAGTTGTTAACGTCAAAGCCTATAAGGCCGACCTGTTACATAAATGATCTAGGGTATAATACATATACCTGCATTTGTGCCATAATTGTAACCTGCAGAATTTTTTCAGCATTTTTCTTCATGTTAGTGATTTTTTTTGAAGCGTAGAATTATATTGAATTTAAAAAATAAAACAACAAATGTCTCAGGACTCAGGAGGTCACATTTCAGGCTTGTCTTTATGTTGGGCTGAGGTAGAACGCTCCGGACCGCCCAACTTCAAGATAAACGTGGGATGTGACCTCTGCCATTGGTTGAATAACAATTATCCCTCTCCCTTCGCTTGTCGGAAATGTTTACATCGCCTATCAGACATTGCGGAACGTAGTATAGGCATAATGTCTTAGACCACGACGCTACGATGCGGGACTAGTAATAATAATAATAATAATAATAATAATAATAATAATAATAATAATAATAATTTTTACTAATGGCGGGTACTTGACTTTTCGTCATTCATCCCTATGAAGCCCATTTACCGACAGTCATAGCCCAGAGCGTGCCACAGGAGGCTGGTCTACACTACACCCGCGATGAGACGAGATAATTATGCAGATTTTTTAGGATGCCACAGGGGAACCATAGGATTATAAGTCCAGCGCTCTAGTCACTAGACCACCGTGGCGGCTAAATAATAATAATAATAATAATAATAATAATAATAATAATAATAATAATAAATCTTCCGCTTTTGCTTCATCCCCAAGCAGTCAATGCTTTGTTCATTTTACGTCTCTTCTAGACTTGAACATACTTTAATGACAGTCCGCCTATCCGTTCTTGAGCTTTTTAATAGCAATATCGTTTTTGAAGTGGCCTACTATATCCCGCTACCGGATTTCTTCCCTATTGACCGCTTTCTACAACTTATTCTCAATATACTAGTTTCACTCTCTCGAACCGCTGAAAATGTTCAACGATTGTCTTTATTTCTTAGGCGAACAATAATATGGTTCTTACTGCCTAACTTTATGTCAGTTCTAGTGTTATATAGAAGTGAAGGAAGCTGACGGATGTGTCACTATAATCTTTTCACTGTACGAAAAATCCTAAAATAAACAATAGCACGTGACTGAAGTGAGGCTTCATTGGCCGCTGATAGACGCCATAGATTCTCAGTACATATTCCCGCCTACTGTTGTACATTCTGTTTCATGTTAAACATTTCCCGTTACTCGTCAAGTAGGTCTAACCTCACTACTATGCATTCATTTGCTTAGGAAACATTTACTTTATAATAACTGTGATTAAAACTCATTTAACTTATTATATACATTTAAGACTATTTGTTTTTCTCCGCTTTTGAGAGGGTTTCTACTCTTAAGTTTAATAACCAATCACACCGAGGATGCAGGATCTATACTTCAGTACCACGTGCTTACAACGTGAACAACTACAAGCTCAAGTGACGCCACCTTGTTACAAGAACAGACTACCTCGGTATTACTGTTTGTATTCATCCGCGTTCATAGTACACAACAAAATATAAAAGTAGCTTTTCTTTTACATATCGTTTTGCATATGAGTGAAGTTATATGTTTCATTGTATTTAACAACTAGAATTTAATTTTTTATTTTCATATAATACAAGATTATAGTTTTCAAATACGGGCTATATTTTCCTGCGTCGTGTGAGAGTTTCGAATGTGAGCCAATCACGGGTATGACAGCCACGTGCTTGTGTTTACATTAGGATTTTTCTTACAGCGAAAAGAGTATACTTGAGTTGGGGAAGAAAGGTAACTTGTGAATCTATCCATCACTGGATCTCTTTATTTGTTGGGCGAATATTACCACCCCACCTAAGAAAACAGGGCTTCGCATTGACAGTAAGTAAACATACAGTCAGCGCAGTGAACAGTTGGAGAATGTAAACGGTATTCAACATCGGTTAGAGGTCAGTAGGTCTAAGGATTTTAAGTCTAATGACATTTTGTCTGTGGAACAAAGTCTAATACAACCTAGTCCAATTTACAAAAATGTCTCATACTACATAGTCTAACTTGCAATGACGTCTTATATTATTATGCCTAAATTATAACAATAATACATGTGTTATACCTGCATATTATTGTTCATTACATATAACTCAGGGGTCCACACCTGTGGAGTAACGGCTAGCGAGTCTGGCCGCGAAACCAGATGGCCCGGGTTCGATTCCCAGTCGGGGCAAGTTACCTGGTTGAGGTTTTTCCGGGGTTTTCCCTCAACCCAATATGAGCAAATGCTGGGTAACTTTTGGTGTTGGGCCCTGGATTCATTGCACTAGCATTATCATCTTCATCTCATTCAGACGCTTAATAACCAGAGATGTTGCTAAAGCGTAGTAAAATAACCTACTAAATTTAAAAAAAAAATATAGCTCAGGAGTAAAATACAGTAGGCCTAATGTTGAAATAGTTGAGCAACGAAAAATAACACTATTTATAGTTCTTTGGACTCTTAAGTGGTAATCGAAATTATGAACAATAATTTTTTTACCTTTAGGCGAATTAATAGTATATGTATTCATTTTGTTAAAAATGTTCTGAAACTGGTAAGGTATACCGTATTACTAAGGAAACGTATGGTCATTATCGTAACAATATAAACTTTTTAGTTATTATTATTATTATTATTATTATTATTATTATTATTATTATTTATTAAGGCTATTATCATAGATCCAACTATACGCATGGAGAGAGATTTCAACCAAGCTCATCAGGTTGATCATGAAAAGAGGGCCATTTATAAGCCTTGTTTTCCGTAACTTAGTGGCAAGTATAACATCCCTCTCTTCAATTGGTCAGTGACAGGTTTAAGTTTTGGTGCTCGGAGTTTGTTACCAAAATTTACATATAATTTTTTAAAACAATTATCAATACCATCTTTTGAAATTCAAAAAAAATCATCTCGAAAATTCTTAAAGATTCCCTGCAGATTATACAATTTCATTTATACCATTCACAAAGTCTTAATTAAGGATATGCTAATTTTAAATAAAAATATTTTATTTATAAGTATAATTTTAAGGTCATCTTCTAAGATTTTATTTTATAATTGATAATCAATGGTCCTTATTACATTTTTATAACAATATTCAATTTAATAATTATATTTATTTACTATTAATTTCTGGATCCTCGTGGTCATCCTTAATTAAGGTCGCACGATTTATTTCTCTCTCTCTCTCTCTCTCTAAAATTATTTGAAATTTATACATACATTTTATATAGAAATTTACACATTAGACTTAAATTTTATTTAGACATTTACACATTAGACGTAAATTTTATTTAGAAATTTGCACATTAGACGTAAATATTATTTAGACATTTACACATTAGACGTAAACTTTATTTAGACATTTAGGCATTAGACATTTACACATTAGACGTAAATTTTATTTAGACATTTACACATTAGACGTAAATTTTATTTAGACATTTAGGCATTAGACATTTTTCTTTCAGACCCGAGTTATTATTGGACTTTGTTTTTATTAGACTTCATGTTTTATTAGACCTGCTGTCCTCAGACGTAATGACGTTCTTTACCTTCCGTGTAGTTGGCCCGTAGGGGAAGGGAAGAGGCTACGACGCGTTTACATTCTCCAACAATCCAATGCGTTGACTGTACAAGACCTACGAAGAATATTAACACAATATTTTCGGCTCTCAAACTAGGCCCTAACCATTGCTGTACATTGTAGCCTGGTCGCTTACCTTCGTATCTTAAAGTATTGTGTCGTGAGATTTATTCCACAAGGTCCATGATCATTTTTGTTCTCTGAGAACTAATTATACATTGCAGAGAGAGCCTTCGAGCTGCAGAAATCAAGAATACAAGACGGGGATTGCGCAGTTATGTGCACGATGATTACTTGTATTTCCTAGAAGAGTTTGTGAAATTATTACGACGACGACAGGTTTTTAGTCCCTGATAAAAACATGAATTTACATACACAAGTTGGGTAAACACATATATAGGCAACAACAAATGCAGAGAAGAAACAGCAAAGGAGGCAGTTAGAAAAGAGAAAATAGAATCATTACAAATGTACGTGCAAAAGATGACCTACATAGTTTTCGTGTAGTCCCTTGGCTTTGTTAGAACTGAACCCATCCCAACTCGGCCGCAAAAATAATCGAAACAGGTTTAGCGAACCTTGCTTTCTTTGCTCGCTTCTTTTATTATCTTCTCCTCCATTTCTTTTCCTTCTCGTCGTGAAGTACCCAAATTCTTCTCATCCTTATTATTCGTCTGTTTTAGTATAATACCTTTCATTACCTCTTCTTTATCCTACTTTTCTCCTTTTCACATTCTTGTCGCTTTCTTCCACTCTCTCTTTCTCTTCGCTTTTCTTATGCTCTTCTTTCTGGTACTCATCTTCAGTTACTCTCCTCCTCTTTCTCCTACTCGTCTTACCTTTTACTCCTCTTTCTCCTACTCGCCTTTTCTTATTCTTCTGTTCGTTCTCCTGCTCGTCCTTTCTTATTCTTCTCTTTCTCCTATTCATCTTCTCTCCTCCTCTTCCTCCTACTCGCCTTTTCTTATTCTTCTGTTCGTTCTCCTACTCGTCCTTTCTTATTCTTCTCTTTCTCCTATTCATCTTCTCTCCTCCTCTTCCTCCTACTCGCCTTTTCTTATTCTTCTGTTCGTTCTCCTACTCGTCCTTTCTTATTCTTCTCTTTCTACTATTCATCTTCTCTCTTCCTCCTACTCGCCTTTTCTTATTCTTCTGTTCGTTCTCCTACTCGTCCTTTCTTATTCTTCCTTTTCTCCTATTCATCTTCTCTCCTCCTCTTTCTCCTACTCGTCTTACCTTTTTCTCCTCTTTCTCCTACTCCCTTTTTCTTATTCTTCTGTTCGTTCCCCTACTCGTCCTTACTTATTCTTCTCTTTCTCCTATTCATCTTCTCTCCTCCTCTTTCTCCTACTCGTCTTACCTTTTTCTCCTCTTCCTCCTACTCGCCTTTTCTTATTCTCCTCTTCGTTTTTTTTTTTTACCTTGGGGATTAATTGAAGTGAATTTTTATGGCAGGCAGAGTAACTATCTCATGCCCCCATGTTTTAAATTGCTTCCAGTGCACTTCATTAGAACCAGGTACCCAGCTTCGAAGCCGTTAGCCCTGTGAACTTACAGTATAATTATTTTCCCCTATTATCATAATACAGGTTTATTATCTAAGAAATTAGCAAGTTCTTTTTGATAGTAGAAGAGAAAGAGTGGGGGAAGGGAAGTGGTCCGTGGCCCGTTTCTTTTAGGGCTCATCCCGACATTTGTCTTATTACTCAAGGAAAACCACGGAAAAACCTTGAGCAGGATGAGGTGTCGTGCTGACGACAAGCCAATTGGCTACAATGGGGTCATGAATATGTTGTGGTGGGAGGTTGTTGTTTAATCATCATTTGAAGTACTCAAACATTAAAATACATATTAATTCGTTACAAAGAATTCAAAGCATCTATGCAGCCAATAACGTGATGACCCTGGAACAGAGAAATAAAATTATTAGTGCATTAATTGGCATGTATGTCTAAGGAGTCAAATGGTTGTTTAGAGTTCAAGTTGGTATTCGTCTTGTACGTTGTCGTTCCAAGCTAGGTCTTTTATGTTTATCTAATGCAGGATTGTAATTTCCTAGTGAAGAAATTAGTGGGTTTGTGCTGCTGTACGACTTGGTGTACGTGCAGAAGGCTTGATTTGAAATATATTCTTGAATGGTCGAAATTTCTAGTTCTTCATGAATCAATCTAACAGGAGTTACTCTAGGAAATCCTGTGATGAATCTTAAAATTTTGTTTTGGAAAACTTGTAATTTTTTACGGACTGTAATAGGTGCATGTCCCCAAGCAGGGCAAGCATATAGTATTACTGACCTAATTAATGTTTTATACAAAGTTAGAGCTGTATGTATGTTTAGATGTCTGCTTTTATTTAATATTAGATAAAGCTCCACCATTCTAGCATTGGCTAGTCTGAGTTTTTGTAGTATATGTTCAGAAAAAGTGAGCCGTCTGTCTAGTGTTACTCCGAGGTATTTAACTGAGGTTTTCCACTCGATTTGTGATCCATTTATAGCTAACTTCGTGTGATTTATACCCGGTCTATTGAATTTATTTCTTCTGCTAAATAAGATCGCTTGTGTTTTAGATATATTTAATTTGTCTCCTCTTCGTTCTCCTACTTGTCCTTTCTTATTCTTCCTTTTCTCCTATTTATCTTCTCTTCTCCTCTTTCTCCTACTCGTCTTATCTTTTCCTCCTCTTTCTCCTACTCTCTTTTTCTTATTCTTCTGTTCGTTCCCCTACTCGTCCTTACTTATTCTTCTCTTTATCCTATCCATCTTCTCTCCTCCTCTTTCTCCTACTCGTCTTACCTTTTTCTCCTCTTCCTCCTACTCGTCTTTTCTTATTCTTCTGTTCGTTCTCCTACTCGTCCTTTCTTATTCTTCCTTTTCTCCTATTCATCTTCTCTCCTCCTCTTTCTCCTACTCGCCTTTTCTTATTCTTCTGTTCGTTCTCCTACTCGTCCTTTCTTATTCTTCTCTTTCTCCTATTCATCTTCTCTCCTCCTCTTCCTCCTACTCGCCTTTTCTTATTCTTCCGTTTGTTCTCCTACTCGTCCTTTCTTATTCTTTCTTTTTTCCTATTCATCTTCTCTCCTTCTCTTTCTCCTACTCGTCTTACCTTTTTCTCCTCTTTCTCCTACTCCCTTTTTCTTATTCTTCTGTTCGTTCCCCTACTCGTCCTTACTTATTCTTCTCTTTCTCCTATTCATCTTCTCTCCTCCTATTTCTCCTACTCGTCTCACCTTTTTCTCCTCTTCCTCCTACTCGCCTTTTCTTATTCTTCTGTTCGTTCTCCTTCTCGTTCTTTCTTATTCTTCTCTTTCTCCTATTCATCTTCTCTCCTCCCCTTTCTCCTACTCGTCTTATCTTCTTGTCCTCTTTCTCCTAATGATCTTTTCTTATTCTTCTGTTTGTTTTCCTACTCATTTTTCTTCTTCTCTTTCTCTTACTCGTCTTTCTTCTTCTCTTCGTCCTACTAGTCTTTTCTTATTCTTCTTTTCTTTATTCTACTGATATTTTCTTTTCTTCTCTTTCTCCTACTCACATTTTTTTCTTCTTGTCTTTTTCCTACTCATTTTTCTTCTTCTCTTCCTCTTATTCGTCTTTTATTTTCTCTTCGTTCTACTGGTCTTTCCTTATTCTTCTTCTCTTTATCCTACTGATATTTTCTTCTTTTTCTTCTTCTCTTTCTCCTACTCACCTTTTTTCTTCTTTCTCCTACTCGTTTTTTCTTCTTCTTCTCTTGTTCTACTGGTCTTTTCTTATTCTTCTGTTTGTTTTCCTACCCGTCTTTTCTTCTTCTCTCTCTCCTATTCATATTTTTCTCTCTCTTACTCGTATTTTCTTCTTCTCTTTTCCTTTTCATATTTTCTTCTTCTGTTTCTCTTTCTCTCTTTCTTCTTCTCGTCTCCTAGTACTCGTATTTTCTCTTGAGTTCGTTCCGTTAGTCGTATTTTCTTCTCTTCTTCCTCCTACTCCACTTTTCTTATTCTTCTCTTTCTGCTACTCGCCTTTTCTTCCTCCTACTCCTCTCTTCTTATCCTCCTCTTTCTTGGACTTGTCTTTTCTTATTCTTCTTTTCGTTCTCCTACTCGTATTTTCTTCTTTCTACTCTTTCTCCAATGGTATTTTCTTATTATTCTTCTCCTTTCCTACTTCTTCGACCTTAATCTTTTTCTCTTTCTCAGTCTTTTCTTTTACGTCTTCATCTTTTCTTCCCTTCTTCTACTCCTCCGTTTCCTCTTCCCGATTAGTATGTTCTCTTTGCTTTCCAGTTCGTCCTTTTTCTTCGTTCCTTTTTCCTTTGCGCCTACAGACTGGGTTTCTTCTCGGCACAGCTATATATTACGTATCAGATTTTATCCAATTATTACGGTTTCCTTCACTATTGTCAGTTCACAATTTTTTTATTATCGAATCATCCTGGAAATGTTACTTTCGTTGAAAAGCAACGTTAAGTAACAACTAACTTAGCGTTTCGACGACACTGTCCCTTCCTTAGATAGTAAGATTTTCGTCTTACTTTTGTGAAAATCTTCAGACAGACGTGCATAATAATTATTAATGTCTTTATGTCGATCGTAACGAAAGGAATCGTCACTTCGCAGGCGAGTAACTCACGTACCATTATTCACTGTTCTTAAATATTGCGTCACAGTTGCTGTTAAATGAGCTAGTTCTTCTTTGATGACGAATCAGCTCTTCTCTGCTTAAACTTAAAATACAAATACAAGAACTCGGATCATTACTGAGGAATTTTGTGTACTTACGAAACAACATAGATGAAAATAACCAATACTGCTGAAGCCTTTCAAGGTCATTATTCTTATCCACACAAATTCGTCACTGTCAATGACAAATTATGCAGATGTGGGATTTTACATAGGCCTAGATCTATTCACGTAACTGTTGACCTTGCATTTGCATGTCGACGACATTATTTTTAGTAAATATGGTATTTCTCATCATTTTCCTTATTCATTACAGAAAACTTCAAACAATATAGCTCTATGCAGAGTGTTCAAAAAGTAGGGAATATTACTCGTAACTTCTCTGATATTTAAGGATATAAAACAGTTTTAAAATAACAATACAATACATTTTCACCGCCGCATCAGATTATAGTGTCGTTGTTCCATAACTCCTATGTGCAAAATATAAAAATTTTCAGTAGGAAGAAAAAACATATTTATTCACTCTATGGCAGTGGTACAAAGGAGATCGTGAATTCTTACATTTTCGAAAGAAAGAAACATAATTACATTTAGGAGATTTTATTATTTGCTGTATGGGAGGATAATATTAAAATGGATTTGAGGGAGGTGGGATATGTTGATAGAGACTGGATTAATCTTGCACAGGATAGGGACCGATGACGGGCTTATGTGAGGACGGCAATGAACCTTCGGGTTCCTTGAAAGCCATTTGTAAGTAAGTAAGTATTTTTTTATTGTATATGATATATTATTTATTATATATGTATGTATGTATGTATGTATGTATGTATGTATGTATGTATGTATGTATGTATCACTATTTAAGTTATTTAAGAGCAAAAATCTGAAAATCGATGTCACATAGGAGTTATTGCAGGAACGACGACGATGGCTATAATGAAACAAAAACAAATGACTCCGTCTATTTAAGGCGGCCTTGACGTGTGTCAATATTAATATAAGTTACAGAGAAGTAATCTCAGAAGCTAATTAACCGGTTTGGATAATTCCTTCACCATTTGAAATTTGTAGTTTGTCTAGATGGATGTAATTCTACATAATATGAGGACTGAGATAACATGAAAATAGATCTTTACGCACAGAAAACTTAATATTCTGTCGAAATATTGTATAACTTAATTATAACAACTTTACTTGGTCCACATAAAAATTCTAATTTTATACACAAGTTTCTTTTTGTCCACAGAACATAATAGTATTTTTAAGAGCTTTGTCGTAAAGACGAGTATTTTGACTGAAGCAAAAAGAACATAACAAATAAGCATAATACCGTTGAGCTCACTGGAGCTGAGTTATTTTAAAAAGTGTCACGAAATGGCGTTTCTGCACTCATAATTTACCGATATTCGTTTCCTGTGTTTATTAAAATAATATTTATGTCATATTCATTTTTATTTTCTTTATTTACATAAAATTATGCACACCCGAGCGAGTTGGCTCAGACGGTAGAATTTGAGACTCGTATTCAGGAGGTCACTGGTTCAAATTCTGTGGCCGACCAATCTGACTGGAGTTTTTCATGGTTTCCCTTAGTCATAAAGGCAAATGTCAGACTGGACATTTACATGTCATGATTCATCACCGCCTCAATTACAGATACGATAAAATTAATCAAAATCCATAATCAGTTACGTGAACACAAGCCATCTACAACACACTTACAGAAACAGGAACTCAACAAGAGTAAAAACGGTCTACTGATATATTCACACTTGCTAAACACGCAATATGACCACATATGTTATAGCGTGTATAAATAAACTTAACAAAAAAAAAAAGCTGAGTGAGGTTGACATAAAAATTATCTTCGTACACAATCCACTCTATATTGACATTAATTTGGAGTGATTTATTAAAGGATGCATTCAAGACTAATTTAGAAAAATGTTAAACGAATTATTCTTGCAATAAAAACGGATGTTCTCTGAACCAAATGATCATATTTTAATTATATGCAAGTACCGTAACAACAATTAAGAAACATGTTAAAGGAATTATCCTTGCAGGAAATGAGTGCTCTCTGGACCAAAAGATCGTATTTTAATTATTTAAATACAATTTCAATTAGGTAACATATTAAACGATTTATCCTTCTATCAAACACGGATGTTCCCTGGACCAAATGTTCTATTTTAATTGCAGCATGTAATTACTTTATATTTATTTCTAACAAATGCAGCCAAGTGCACGGATATGGCTAGTTACATAAATAATCTTTATACAATAGAATACAATACAATGAGATATGAGCTATATAATGTTAAAAACATTATCTTAGAAGTCTTTGAAGTGTTTAACACCCAAAATATATCTATTATAATTACGAGAAACTCTATAGCCTAAATAGGAAAATACAGTGAAACCTCTTCAAATCGGAACCTGAATAGGCTAATCCGGAATCCTGTCAATTTCGGAATAATTTATTGGTCCAGGTGAAATTTGTATGTATTATGTGTAATTTTTCCTGAATAAAACAGAAACTGTCCAACGCGGAAACGGAAACTGTCTGCTACTGTTCAAAACGGAAACAATATTTTGGACACACTATATTTTGTAACTATATTTTCAAACAGCGTGTAATTTCAAGGAATATACGAAATATGTAGGTCACTAAGATAAAAACAAGTTTTCTTTGCAAAATTCTAGAGGGTACGAGGGTGTGTTGGCCTGTCGGTCATAAATTTTATTACCCTGTTGACTAGGCAGACGAGTCCCTTCAAAGATTTTCAATGCTTCACACCCGTATACTGTCGTAGCTAAACAGAGCGCAAGCGTAGTGATTTTCAGGTAAAAAAAAAAGTTGCATAAAATGTGGCATTAACATTAAGTGATGAAGTAAAAGTTATCGAAATAAAGGAAAATTAGAAACAAAGTCTATGTGAAATAATATAGAAGTAGGCCTACAGTTGTGGAAAACTCAGGTGTGACACTTTAAAAAATAAAGATCATAATGAGTGAGTTGCGTGCGGCCAATATTGGTGACACAAAAGGAACCAGAAAGCAACTGTTTATGTGAAAATAAATGAACTGTTGTGGGAGTGGGTTCTTCATGACCTTTCAAAGAACAAGCCAATTTCTGGATCTATTCTTCAAAGCAAGCTATTGAACTGGGAAAGAAATTAGATAAACCAGAATTCAAGGCTTCTAATAGATGGCTCCTAGTCCATTTAATTAATAATGTGCAGTGATATGCAGTACAGTATCAGAGTATAATGTTAGATATTAAATAGAATGAGATATGATAATATTTATACAGAAAATGAGATTTTAATCAAGATGATTCACCAACGTAATGAGCGACAGAAAGCTGATTTAATGTGATGAGTGTTAAATGGAATATTTTGTACTTCTTGCAGTTTGCGGCATGCCATTTTGTTTTTCATGTATATGAATGACAAAATATTCCATTTTAATGTCACTCTTGAATAATACGGAAACCTGTCCACAACGGAAAAAAAATTAGGACCATGTCACTTCCGTCTTGAACAGGTTTCACTGTATAAATCTGAATCTGTACTTGTAGGCTATAAAGACCTGACCTCGTTCCACTAGTATCCTATTTCATATTAAAAAGAAGTAGGCCTGTTACTTTTGAGTGATATTCGTATCGATACTGTACGCGGAATTGAACTGAATGGATTTACTCTGTAATTTGTATAAGCCACATGCACTTCCACGTTGACTGACAGTCAATTCGTTGTTACTTAACTGAGGTGTACCAATTAGCGCTGACGCGCAGTGTTGAAGTGGGGACCGCAGCTAACACGTTGCAGTCTTGTGGCCTTAATTGAATTTCAACCATAGAAGAGGAACTACATTTAGTTCTGCATTTCCATGTCTAAATAGAACCTCGCATGAAAACGGTTTACTCGAGAAATTTCCGGCGATGCTTAGCTGTTGATAAAAAAGTTTAGTGTTCATGTAGTTTCAAACCCAGTGGACCAGATTTCGATTTCCGATTGCATAGTGGATATTTGTTTTCCACTCAAAAGCAAACATTCTCATAGGGGTAGATAAAAAGTTAAATTTTTTCTTCCACCATGTTAATAATATCAAAACAAGTGATTATACAAATTTTGGCCACTCCACCGCAATTACGAAGCCGTCCAGAAAATGATTTCCCTGGGTCCGTTTACAAAAAAAAACACAATTTCATGGAAAAATTTATTGAAACAGATACAGCAATTGGTCGACCTGGTTGGCGCAGTTGGTATAGCGCTGGCCTTCTATGCCCGAGGTTGCGGGTTCGATCCCCGGCCAGGTAGATGGCATTTAAGTGTGCGACAGGCTCATGTCAGTAGATTTACTGGCATGTAAAAGAACTCCTGCGGGACAAAATTCCGGCACACCGGCGACGCTGATATAACTTCGGCAGTTGCGAGCGTCGTTAAATAAATTACTTATTATTACAACAATTGTTGGTGTATTTTTCAACATATTACCCACTGAAATTGAGACATCTGTTATACCATGGGATCAATATTTGTATCCTTGTGTCGTGTTATGTACCTTTCTGTTGATCCCACAGTATGACAAATGTCTCAATTCTGGTGGGGAATATGTTTGAAAAATAGCGCAACAATTGCTGTATCTGTTCCAATAAATCTTTCCATGAAATTGTGTTTTTTTTCTGTAAATGGCCCCACGGGAAATCACATTCCGGACGGCCTTGTAATTGCAGTGGAGTGGCCAAAATTTGTAAAAGGACTTGTATTGACATTATTAACACGGTGGAAGAAAAAAATCAACTTTTTTTTTATCTGCCCCCATGAGAATGTTTGCTTGTCAGCGATTTGGTGAGTGTTCTTTCTTTTGTGTTTGTGTCGATTTCCAATAATTCTGAACACTGTTCTGTAGGCCTATGGTTTACAGTCTCAAAAAATTTAAGCCACTTGTCTTGAACTTTTCCACTGTTCCATTCATGAACACTCAAGTTTGTACTCAGATTTTCAAGCAAACAAACTGATCAAACACTTCAGATTTTGAAAGCTGCAGTTTTTTTTTTTTTTGTTTTTGTTTTTAGGTAAGTCAATGTCTCTTCTATATCATTATATCACGTCTATATCACTATTTAATGTTTTAAACAAATTCGGCTAAATAGATACAGTATATTGTAGTAACCTTAAAATACAAAGAAGTTGTAAACCAACTCAAAATCGGGACATCTGACCGTCCCGAACGAATTTGTCGGGACACCAGGACAGTGGACACAAAAGCGGTGAGAATCCCGGAAAACCGGGACGTATGGTAACCCTGATTATGTAGTACAAGCTATTACGATTGTCTGATATTTTTTCGTGTTTCATTAGGATATTGCATGTCGCTCATCACTGAAAACCCACTAATTTTAACTTTTCTTGCGGCTAACCTAGGTTTTATATTATGCGTAATGGGTATATTGTATTAAAGTTCCTTGACGTAAGTTTAGTCTGCATAAACTTTTCTTCATTTCCACAACCTAATCCGTCCGCCTGTTCATTCATTCATTCATTCATTCATTCATTCATTCATTCATTCATTCATTCATTCATTCATTCATTCATTCAGTGTTTTGTTATTTATAATAATAATAATAATAATAATAATAATAATAATAATAATAATAATAATCCGTGGCGCTACAGCCCGTGAAGGGCCTAGACCGACCAGCCGGTTGCTGGCCTCACGTCCACATGCCGAAGCAGAGGTGGACGATCATCCAACCAGAATGGAAGTATCGTGTGGTTAGCACGATGATCCCCTCAGCCGTTACAGCTGGTATTCGCAACCGGATTTCGATACCTATCGTAGCTCCCCAAGTGCATCACGATGCTGGGTGAGCATCGGTCCCATACACTGGCCGAAATTCCATGAGAAAATTTCTTCCCCCATGAGGACTCGAACCAGCGCGCATTCAGTAACGCGAGTTCTATAATATTATAATACAGTAATATTAATAAAATAGAATGAGTTTAATTTAATAGTAATAACATTAATAAAATAGAATAATAATGAGTTTAATTTAATAGTAATAATATTAATAAAATAGCATAATAATGAGTTAAATTTAATAGTAATAATATTGATAAAATGAAACAATAATAAGCTTAATTTAATAGTAATGATATTAATAAAATAGAATAATAATAAGTTTAATTAATAGTAATAATATTAACAAAATAGAATAATAATGAGTTCAATTTAATAGAAATAATATTAATAAAATAGAATAATAATGAGCTTAATTTAATAGTAATAATATTAATAAAGTATAATAATAATGAGTTTAATTTAATAATAATAATATTCATAAAATATAATAATAATAATAATGAGTTTAATTTAATAGTAATAATATTAATAAAGTAGAATAATAATGAGCTTAATTTAATAGAAACAATATTAATAAAATAGAATAATAATGAGCTTAATTTAGTGGTAATAATATTAATAAAATAGAATAATAATGAGTTTTAATTTAATAGTAATAATATTAATAAAATAGAATAATAATGAGTTTAATTTAATAGTAATAATATTAATAAAATAGAATAATAATGAATTTAATTTAATAATAATAATAATAATAATAATAATAATAATAATAATGAGTTTAATTTAAGTTCATTATTATTCTATTGTATTAATATTACTGGGACATTAACAGGAAGGTGATAAATACTCAATAACGAAACTATTTTACCGCGTTTCTATATGAACAGCATTGTCCAGTCCCTAAATCAGTGTCGCTCCTTTGTTAATACCCACAGCTATTATAGAACTAAAATCTTTACCTTTCTGTGAATTCTCTGAAAAAAGTATTCAGTGAGGCATTAGATTCAATTGTCTGTCCAGTTGTCAGGCCGTAAGAAAAGTAGAAGGAAGGTAATGCTGTCTGGTGTGATTGACAGCAGGTGTGAAAATCTGTTAACACTACGACCTTTGTTACAGCCAGTAGTTAAGTCCATTAGATGACAAAAGGCAAGTGAACAGCTGTGACAGTTGCCCCTTTGTTGTCAACAACCACCGTCCAGCGTCACGTGGGACTAAGCTTACGTCTAGGAACTTGATTACAATATACAGAATACATATAATGTAATACTTAGATTAGCCGCAAGAAATAGTAAAATTCTCAAGAGCCAGAAAACACTGTTTGTGCGAGATCGTGCGTATTTGCTTGGTTTCCGCACAAAACCAATCCGCGGTAAGTCTAAAATTCCACATTCAGTATTCCCAACCTAACACACACAACAATATCCCTCTTCTTACCGCTTAAGTGACATATTGATTTTACTACTTTAGGCTTTTAACATATCATTTTTAGAGACCTTCAATATAGTAATAATTATAAATTGGAAACTTACCACTGCAATTTCACCTAAATTGTACTGTTAATTATTGTTTTTAAATATTTGCAAAAATTAAGTAAACTCTACAACTCCACTAAAGTTACTGCATTCGTGATGCAATTAACATTAAGGAAGCCGTGATAACAAAATCAACAAGATTCCAGACTCATCATAGACTGGGGGTGGGGGGGGGGAAGACAGACGTATATCACGGCCTGCTGGAGTATAGTAAACACAGAAAACATTTTAAAGCAACAATGTTGAAGATAGATATTTTTGTTTTGCAAATTTGCCGTCATTGAACAGAAATCAAGATGAAGATTTCATTGCAACTAATTAGAAATTCCTCTTTCAGGTATGTAATAAACGATCTTCGCACAAAATAATGTATGATACACGAGCGGTATGTTTTCTTTCAATTCTCGGAAATTAAAAAAACTCAACTACGTTTCGCTTTTTCAAACTTTTCCTCGAACGTGAAAACTTCAACATACCGCTCATGTAACGCATATTACTATTGCAATATTGTATTATGTTTTCAGCGAGATGCCTGAAGCAGGTGTGTCTCTTTAATCAGGTCCTCCTATATTACCGGAGCTGACACTGGCATCCAAGATGGCGGCCGGGAGAGGGATTTCGTAGATTGCAATGAGTTAAAATAAATACGGCATCGATGAGATTATTTTAACAAAATTCTCAATGAAACAATTGATAATAAAGTCCTTACCTACATAAATGAACATAGTACAATCAGTAACATAAAAATATGCCTACATACACCAATAATAAAAGAAAACAACTGATTAAAAGCTTCAATACGATATTATATTAGGCCTAGGCCTATATGTTTTTATATATGAATATTGGCAAATGCCCAATTAACTCCTGTAAAATTCAGATTTGTGAGGAAATAGAAGACAGTAGTACAATACTGAATAGCTGCTACTTCAGGATTTAGGAAATCTTACCTGGATTATACAAATAGATTTCATCAGCAACTGGAAATTATATAATATGGAGTCCTGTCTTCCTAGTCACTAAACTCTGTCACTGTATTCACTGAGATTGATTAAAAATAAAACTAGCTATTCACTACGTACAGTTTAACACTGTGCCCACTGATGTTGATTTAGAATGAAATGACACTATTCACTGTAGTTTCTCACTATATCCACTGATGTTGATTCAGAATGAAATGACACTATTCACTGTGGTTTCTCACTATATCCACTGATGCTGATTCAGAATGAAATGACACTATTCACTGTAGTTTCTCACTATATCCACTGATGTTGATTCAGAATGCAATGACACTATTCACTGTAGTTTCTCACTATATCCACTGATGCTGATTCAGAATGCAATGACACTATTCACTGTGGTTTCTCACTATATCCACTGATGTTGATTCAGAATGCAATGACACTATTCACTGTGGTTTCTCACTATATCCACTGATGCTGATTCAGAATGCAATGACACTATTCACTGTGGTTTCTCACTATATCCACTGACGCTGATTCAGAATGAAATGACACAATTCACTGTGGTTTCTCACTATATCCACTGATGTTGATTCAGAATGCAATGACACTATTCACTGTGGTTTCTCACTATATCCACTGATGTTGATTCAGAATGCAATGACACTATTCACTGTGGTTTCTCACTATATCCACTGATGCTGATTCAGAATGCAATGACACTATTCACTGAGGTTTATCACTATATCCACTGATGTTGATTCAGAATGCAATGACACTATTCACTGTGGTTTCTCACTGTATCCACTGATGTTGATTCAGAATGCAATGACACTATTCACTGTGGTTTCTCACTATATCCACTGATGCTGATTCAGAATGCAATGACACTATTCACTGTGGTTTCTCACTATATCCACTGATGCTGATTCAGAATGCAATGACACAATTCACTGTGGTTTCTCACTATATCCACTGATGCTGATTCAGAATGCAATGACACTATTCACTGTGGTTTCTCACTATATCCACTGATGTTGATTCAGAATGCAATGACACTATTCACTATGGTTTCTCACTATATCCACTGATGCTGATTCAGAATGCAATGACACTATTCACTGTGGTTTCTCACTATATCCACTGATGTTGATTCAGAATGCAATGACACTATTCACTGTGGTTTCTCACTATATCCACTGATGTTGATTCAGAATGCAATGACACTATTCACTGTGGTTTCTCACTATATCCACTGATGTTGATTCAGAATGCAATGACACTATTCACTGTGGTTTCTCACTATATCCACTGATGCTGATTCAGAATGCAATGACACAATTCACTGTGGTTTCTCACTATATCCACTGATGCTGATTCAGAATGCAGTGACACTATTCACTGTGGTTTCTCACTATATCCACTGATGCTGATTCAGAATGCAATGACACAATTCACTGTGGTTTCTCACTATATCCACTGATGCTGATTCAGAATGCAATGACACTATTCACTGTGGTTTCTCACTATATCCACTGATGTTGATTTAGAGTGAAATGACACTATTCACTATAGCTTATCACTGTAATATCCACTTATACATAGGCCTACACAAGGGATTAGATAGTCTGTAAACTAAAAACGATGAAGAATTCACAGCTTGGAGAGCACAGCATTGTAATTTCTCACTGTATCCACTAATGTAAATTCAGAATGAAATGACACTATTCACTATAGCTTATCACTGTAATATCCACTTATGCATAGGCCTACACAAGGGATTAGATAGGCTGGTAACTAAAAACGATGAAGAATTCACAGCTTGGAGAGCACAGCACTGTAATTTCTCACTGTATCCACTAATGTTAATTCAGAATGAAATGACACTATTCACTATAGCTTATCACTGTAATATCCACTTATGCATAGGCCTACACAAGGGATTAGATAGGCTGTAAACTAAAAACGATGAAGAATTCACAGCTTGGAGAGCACAGCACTGTAATTTCTCACTGTATCCACTAATGTTAATTCAGAATGAAATGACACTATTCACTATAGCTTATCACTGTAATATCCACTTATGCATAGGCCTACACAAGGGATTAGATAAGCTGTAAACTAAAAACGATGAAGAATTCACAGCTTGGAGAGCACAGCACTGTAATTTCTCACTGTATCCACTAATGTTAATTCAGAATGAAATGACACTATTCACTATAGCTTATCACTGTAATATCCACTTATGCAAAGGCCTACACAAGGGATTAGATAGGCTGTAAACTAAAAACGATGAAGAATTCACGGCTTGGAGAGCACAGCAGCCTATTTTTTGAACTTGAAACACTTTCGGTGGGTTTTATTTTTGTCTTTCAATACCTGCTTTTTATTTTGGACCTTTCAGTAATTATTAATAAATAAGTTGGCCAAAATCTTGCTGCACTTCACTGCTAGTTTTCTTACCACTGAGTTATTGGGTTGGGGTAAAATGTTCACGATGAATGCTTCTTGTCCACTTATCCCTTAAATCTATATCTTTTGGAAACAAAAATACATGTACAAACGGACTTTCTTTATTGTAATTCGATTTGCAACCTGGGACACTACACGTGTGAGGCTTTTAAGATTAACAACATAACACTTTCAAGCTTTGATCTCTACGAAAACAATGTATATTAATTATAATGTCACAATTCTATTATTATATACTAACTTATAAACCCTTCAACGATTATACCAGAGGCAAATGATACAAGAAACACAATAAACATTCACATGAAGTAAGTATACTTTCACAGTTGCGTTAACCACTCTATTGTCCACCATGTTAGTTTACTTCCGCTTACAGTGTCAGGTCCAGTAATATAGGAGGTCCTGCTTTAATGTAAATACGAAAACGCTTAGGAGTCTCCATGGTAACAATAAACGAAATCCTCTAGTAGCGAAGTCAAATTCTGAAAGTTTTTCCTCCTCTCTACACATAAGTTCTTAATATTGCTCTTTTAATTATCCAAATGCAAGAGTTCGACTTCTGGCAGATTTTCTTCTGTAATTATACATACCGTTCATCCGGTGATAAATTCACGAGCTGCGCACAGCACGAATGTTAATTATTGTTAAGACTATTTCAAGAATATAATATGAAATAATATAAAATAATATTATAAGTTATGAGTATAAATAAGATATCAGTCGTTTAAAACAACAAATTAGCCCTAAGTGCCCTAACTAACCCATTATTTTTTTTTCACGTCCATTCTGTTTTCAGTGGAACTTGATTACAACAGTAATCTCACTAGAAGTTTTGATTTATCTAGAGAAAATCAAAACTCGAGTGGGATTTAATTGACTACTACACGATTAGAAGAAAGTAGGCCCATATAAAGATTATAAGAAATAAAGTACTCTAATACAATAAAATATTGACTTACTAAAATTCTATTTCACTAATGTTAGCTTCACCAAAACGTTTCAACGGAGCCGTCATTTTCAGTTGACTATGTGGTAAACAAATGACTATCGCAAAGCATGTTTTATAGTACCGTAAAGAATTTACAGTTTGAAATGTTGGCAAACAACGAAACAAATGGTAGGGAGGTGATAAGAACAGAAGAAAGTATGTTATAAAGATTAGCAGAAATGAAGTAATACTCTAGCACAGTAAAATAGATATTAATTGACTTACTGAAATTCTATTTTACTATTGTTACCTTCACCAAAACGTTTGAACGGAGCCGCCATTTTCAGTCGAATATCTATGCGGTAAACAAATGACGATCGCAAAGCATGTTTTATTGTAGTGCACTGTAAAGAATTTGCAGTTTGAAATGTTGGCAAAGAAACAAACGCTAGGGAAGTGAAAAAATTGTAGAGATAAACAGCCGAAACACGTCTTTTCGTGCCGTTTTATTGGTCAAACCTTGGCATTTATATGGATTGTCACTTGGAATGGAATAAACAAGTGAATCACACTTCTAAAAAATTATTTTCTATTATTCACTCATTAAAGCGACTGAAGCACTTTCTTCCTGATAAATTAAAATTAATCCTTGTACAAACACTCGTGATGCCACACTTCGATTACTGCGATATTATATTAAGTAACCTAAATGCAAATTTGAGCAGCAAGCTATAACGTGTGCATAATGCGTGCGTCCGTTATATTTGCAATATTCGTAAGTTTGATCATGTTTCCCCGTCTTTCCAAAATCTGTCTTGGTAAGGCTAAGTGACCGACGAGCCCTGCATTCTCTTATTTCAAATTCTGCGCACCGCTACCCCAATCTATTTGGCTTCTCGTGTTCAAAATTTATCCGCATATCATCAGCTAAATACCAGGTCTCATCATAACAATTTACTCATTATTCCCTACCACAAGACATCTTTATATTCTTCATCCTATACAGTTTTATTTGCTAGATATTGGAACTCGCTTCCGAGTGATGTAAGGGGTTGTTGGACAATAATTTCATTTAAGTAAAAATTACACAAATTCTTATTTAACGGATTAATTACTGATTAATATTTGTTATTTATAATGAAACTAACATCTGTCCATTATTATTATTATTATCATTAATTTCTCTACATAGAATACAAAATCTCTAATGGCAAAATTTCATTACATTAATATTCTCATTATATCAATATATTTTAGATTTATATTTTTGCCCCCTATAGGCCTAACATAGTTCTAGTAAACTTATATTAAATTAATTCTCATCATTTTACTAGCTATCTGAACTTAATTATAATTTATTGAATTAAGTTAGCTCATAAATTAAGTTATTACATTACAGTATCTTATAGGTTTATCTAAATTTAAATAAACATGTACTAGTCATTAAAATTTAACTGAAGAATATTGCTGGAGAATCTTTTAAGTTTAGTGCAAATGTTCGTAATTTAAATATGTATTGTATTGATTAAGGCTGGTTGAGTGGAAGAGAAGGCCTTACGACCTTAACCCATTTTAACCTAGCTTTGCCATATGGTAACGCAGTGCAGAAAGCAATATAACTTGCTTCATACACGTTCTTAATTAATAAAACTGGAATTTTTCTTTGTGAATCCAAGCTACATGATTGGTTCTTTCTTATTACATTATGAAATTACAAATTTATTATACCAGTTGGGCAAGAGCAGCTGCGCGATTTAGATGTTGCTTTCTCAGCAGCAATTTTGGAGAGCAACAAGAAGTAAGATAATTTTTTTGTTACTTTGATTAATTTGATTGTAATGTTTGTTGTGGTATTTTACTTATTGTTGATTGAGTATTCATGTACATCAAACACAAGTTTACAATCCGTAACATTGTTGTGGATATAATACATTGTTTCTTACGTTACCATATGGTAACGCTAGACTAACATGTTGTCACTCATTTTTTGTGCTCTCTTGCTACTAACAGTAAGATGGAGGAGTTGCAAGAAAGTACAAGTAACAAAATGAATGTTACAAACAGGTGCGTGAAAGTGCATGAGATGCTTTTGGAATTAGAAAACGAAAAATTAGAGCATTCTACATACAGCCACCAAAGCCTAACTTTGTATCTGACAAGAACTCTGAAGATGTAGAGGGTGGCAAGTTCGACAACCTAAGTGGAAGGAAACCGAGTACTGAAGCTGGGGTTATTTTTGTTAATAGCGACAGAATAGGTGCACCAGATGATATTCCTTTTATAGAAGAAGAGGAAGTTGAAGAGTCATCTGTGATAGAAAGAGAATGATACCGTTAACATTGCAATGTATGGAAATGGTGCCATCAGGGAAACGTAGGTGGATAAAACAGTATATTATAACAGTTCAATCGATTTCTCCAGAGAGTGACTTTTAAAGACAGAGATGTGACAAATTTTGTTTTCTTTATAAAAATTCGCCTATGTAAAAACTGTTTTAGCCCATTTTCACATGGTTGTTAGATGTAGCTATACAAAGTGCTTGGCAGCCAAGTAGAAGATCTGGCTCACCATTGAATGAATTAGAATTCAAATGGGAGATTTGAAGAAGTCGGGAGCACCCCAAGAGGCAAGGGGTGACCGTCTACTTCCAAATACAGCGATATTGGAGCTACGAGACGTGTCCAAAAAGGAACTTTCCATGGGGTCGTTTGCAGAAATAAAATGCAATTTTATGGAAAGATTTATTCGAACAGACACAGGAATTGTTGAGCTATTTTTCAACATATTTCCACCTGAATTGAGACTTTTTGTTACTGTGGTATCAACAGAGAGGTGCAAACGCCTGTCACACACTGGTTCCGATTCCAGGCGGGAGACTTCTACGTGGGACAAAAGTTGTTCCCACGTTGTGACAAATCTCTCAGTTCCGGTGGGAAATATGTTGAAAAATAGTTAAACAATTGCTGTATCTGTTCCAATAAATCTTTTCATGAAACTGTGTTTTCTTTCTGTAAACGGCTCCGGGTAAACTTACTTTCTGGACGTCACTCGCAGAACATCTGATTATATAAAATACAATAGAATGGAACATTGGTGATTCCGATATCCGGAAACAAAAGACAGCGATGTGCTAGTGAGAATGCTCTTCCGACATAAGTTACAGCTTCCTCAAAATTTTATGTAGCTCATGTTTTTTGTCATATCATAAGAAATGTTTTACCTTACTACCGAAATATGTGAAAATCACAAAAAAAAAAAAAAAAAAAAAATGTAAACGTTATGTTTCGAAAATGTGTTTTGTTCATACGAGTATATTGCGACAATAATTCTATTATGTATATTTCTTCAGGTATTGTGAAAGTAATTTTCTTATTTTTGTATTATTTGTATGGAGTGTGGTATTGTGTAGGGCAGAAACGTGGACATTACGACGAAGTGAAAAGAAACGAATAGATGCATTTGAAATGTGAATAAGGAGAAGAATGGAACATGTTAAGTGGACAGACAATAAGAATTGAAGCCGTATTGGAAAGAGTGGGTGAAGAAAGAATGATGCTGAAACTGATTAGCAAGAGGAAGAGGAATTAGTTGGGTCACTGGCTGAGAAGATACTGCCTATTGAAGGATGCACTGGAAGGAATGGTGAACGGGAGTGAATGGTAAAGAGTTCGGAGCAGAAGAAGATATCAGATGATAGACGACATGAAGATATATGGATCATACGAGAAGACAGACAGAAAGTCAGAAGATAGGAAACATTGGAGAATGCTGGGTTTGCAGTGAAAGATCTGACCTTGGGCAGAATACTGAATGAATGATGAATATATTATTTGTATGCTAAAGTTCAGTTAAGTTTAATAAATTGCTTGAAAGATGTTATTATAAGGCAACAACTCATTCTTTAGGATTTGACAACATAATGACCTAGAGTTACCATATGGTAACGCCCTGTAATTCCACATATTCGCTTCAACAATTGAAAACAAAAGTATTGTTGTGTTCAATTACATCCATTTAATCAGTCTATAACGAAATAAAAGAAAAACTTGACGAAAAATAATTCAGGCTTTTAAGGGTTAACTCTGCCAGTGAAAATAAAACATTCTATTCTACATGACGTAGTAGAAGTGTAATAGTCACCGAAATTACACGTAAGAACACAGCCAAAGACAGCTGTCTTCGGGGTTATTCGTGTCGCTGTGACGTTATACACAGCCAGATTAAATAGATTGAGCAACCTATGTCGCTATTTTGTTGTTATCCAAGAGTTGAATTTACACTATTGAAAGTTGTTATACAGTACTATTAATTTATGATATAAAAGGATGCCAAACATTCAAAAAGAATTTACATTAATGTGTTACGATTTAATGAAAGAGAGTGCTATCGGAACTTCGGCTTGCTTCGAGTCATTTAGTAAGCAATGTCGCCTTACAAACTGCAGCTGACCTTGAGACCTTGGCTACAACTGACCTACCTTATGTACTTACAACTTATACTTACAAATGGCTTTTAAGGAACCCGCAGGTTCATGGCCGCCCTCACACAAGCCCGCCCTCACACAAGCCCGCCATCGGTCCCTATCCTGTGCAAGATTAATCCACTGTCTATCATCATATCCCACCTCCCTCGAATCTATTTTAATATTATCCTCCCATCTACGTCTCGGCCTCCCCAAAGGTCTTTTTCCCTCCGGTCTCCCAACTAACACTCTATCTGCATTTCTGGTTTCGCCCGTACGTGCTACATGCTCTGCCCATCTCAAACGTCTGGATTTAATGTTCCTAATTATGTCAGGTGAAGAAAACCTACCTTGTGTACAGGTATAAAAATTAATAGTTCATTAAGATTGGAGAATGCTGGGTTTGCAATGAAAGACCTGTCTATGGGTAGAACACTTATGTATCCATATCAGTCTTTCCCGCTAGACAAATGGCGGAACAGTTAATCCACGGCCTTAGTCCATAAAGCTTCTGAGATAACCTGTTAGCTATCTACATATTAAGTTTGAAATCTATGGTAAAGCCTTCAGAACATCTGCCGGCTCCCCGTTTGCTTAGTTTTCTTTAATTTCAAAGGCACAGAATCATATGTTTGATAATAACTTATTGAGAGTAGGCAAATCACTGCGTCTCTTGTTTCTTGATCATTTTGATTTTTCTTACGACTGTGTTTTGCTATAATGCATGTGAGCTTACGTCAGAGGTGACCAAAACTCGAACTGCAGTGATTACATGCGACAGACAGCCTACGAAGTAAGGAGACGGAGGAAAGGTACTTGGAATGAAAACTACAACCAGTGGTGGTTCCTGTACTAACATCTTGATCAATCCTGCGGATAAAAATCTCAAGCTTTGCTGTAACTTATCAGTAATGTCACTGCTGTCATCAAGAGTTAGTGAATTATATACCATTTTTCTTGCTTCTTTTTTTAACTTTCCTCTTGAATATAATCATGAATTTTCTAAATTCTTCTCTCGATACTTGGAGGAAAAATTCGTAGTTTTTAAAAATTAAAAACTTCTTATGGACAAGTTATTTAAGCTATTTTAATCATTACTCTTTTGAGAAATTCTGTTCTGTTAAAAGGCTTCAAAGCACGAGATATTTCAAACCCCATTAAGTAACTGACTTCCTTACATTTTATTTATCTCATCTTTCTCTTCCGGGCTATGATTTAAGACATGTCAATTCCTGGCGTTTAACAGTTCGTTGATACATAATATTGAATCAGTTTTTCTACAATATTATTATTAAATTAATAACTAATATTTAGTTACTCTCATCTAAAGATTAAGAAGATTAAAATTGAGATAAAACCTAATAATTTCATCATTCTAGGTAGAAGGTCTAAAAATATCAATATTCATGCACGTACAGGAGAATTATAGAAACACATACTTAGTGGTCAATAATAATAATAATAATAATAATAATAATAATAATAATAATAATACATTATTCAGCGTGGCAATTAATGTTTCTATATAACTTACTCCTAATTGCACCGTTGAGCAAAGTAAACATACAGTATTATATTTTGTCCGAAGAACAACAAAGAAGTTCTCTTCATTCTTTACGAAACCATCTCTTACTGCTTGTAGAGACAGAGTTTGTAGAGCGACATGATACCACCACTGCTTGTCTTCAGTACGTGAATGAAACACACACCAATGTACAGGAAACTCCTCGTACCCATTTGAATGTCTGTGATTACACGATGTAATCACGACACCCGCTTTGGTCACCGCTGGCTTACGTGTATAATAGGGTCTATATATTATGTGTGTTTTAATACGGGTATAGTGTAGTTTTTAGATAATGAAGCCAGGATATAATTATTATAAAGATTCTGTCGGTACGCGCGGTGTTTGATAGCGCTTCTCGACAGACTGTGCTGAACGATTACAGCTTTTGTCCTGGCGATTCAATTACAATCCAATCATAGACCCTAATATTGTCAAACACTCTTCTCTCTTTTCAGCAGCTTGTTCATGAAGGCTTGCTCAGTTAAATTTTAACGCATCGGTTCATTTGTTTCGATACAATAGGATAAATGTCTTGTCACAATATAGTGAGAGAATTTTTTTTCGGAGAATGTGTAAACTCGTTTCGATACAAAGAGTAATGTTTTCGCAGAACGTACAGGGACATCATTTTATTTTTACCAACATTTTTAACATTAACCTGGCTATACTCGGAAACACTGTTACCCCCTTCCATTACAGGAGTTTGGTGTTACTAATGCAATATGTAAACAAATCATTTTACTAGTTATAGGAGGAGAGAAAAGTAGTGTATCCATTTATGTTGCAGGGAAATACGATATTAGGATTTTCAGTTTGATCATTACTTTTAAGGTATTTTATCAAAATACAGTAGAGTAGTAACATTTTTTCTCCACAAACTCAACTCCTCAGGCGGTTTTATTCATTATAAATGGCTACTTTATTCAGCATATTACCGTACTTTCGGTAACTCTAATCTTCACTTCTGCTCAGTCCACACAAATAAAGTCATGCTATACACACTACCTGTGCGAAATAAGCAGGGCGGGTATTTATGGAGATCTCGAATATCACGCCATAGGCCTAATAGGCTAGATATACAATAGATTTTTACTAATCTTTACGAATTAAGTGATTCTGATTAATAATATGGGATAAAACAATCACGACAAATCGCGAAATATAGTTCTAATAGCGAAATATGAACACATTCGCGAATTATTATTATTGGGTCGTTTTATAGCGAATTTCATATTCTGAGTTCTTTTTTCGTACATTTTTTTTCATTTGAATTTGTTGCACATTCAAGTAGGCTACATTACATGCTATTCCAGGTGTTCTAATTACATTAGTGAACTCAAAAGACGGAGAATTCAACATTTCACTAATAACTTGAAAGTATTATTTGAGGGCTGCAAGTTTTTTTTCCGTTTTTAATTAATGTGTGTTAAATACAGTCTCTATCCAACAAATATTGTCTATTGGCCATACCGCACCTTTACCAGAATCCAATGAATCTTTAATTTTAATTATTTGGAAAGTAATATTCATACTGAGTTAATACTCCAATTTCAAAATAGTTCTATTTTCCAAAATTTCCATTAATATCCAACAAGAGTACAAATCAATCTCGAACAATCTCCGCTAACACCAATATTAAAAAACACAAATGATAAATTTAATCTCCATAAATACCTGCCCTTGGAAATAAGCTTCAATAATATAGGCTCTCCCTTCTATGGAAAACGCAACCATATTTCTGAAACACACTATACTCTGTACTATTTACTTCACTGCTAGCAGACTTCGTTTGCTACAGCGGCCGTAAGTTTGTGTGGCTGACGGGAGCAAGAACATTAGTGAAAGGGGTTGGAGTCAAGTACATTCAGAAACGCAGGTGCAATAAAAATGCAAGTAAAAATAAAGTGATGTCCCTGTACAATTCGCTTCAAAACTATTAGCGAGATATTTGCGGAAATAGGCATTATATCCAACTGTTAAGAAGATAGGGACGCTAAGTTGACCGTTATGCTTAGGTCAATGTACAAACTCAATATTGGTAACTTCCAGGAGAAGGTCATGGTGTATTTTAGAGAATCTGAAGTTAAACTTAGGGTAACTCAGCTGTTGTAGGCCTAGTCAGAGTTCTAAGTTTGACCAGCAAACTTTGAAATAGCTATACGGCAAAGATAGAATAAGAGAAGTTCTCGTAAGTGAGCTTAATTGTTTGAAGGAGTAAAATTAGTACAATAGTAAGTTTCAAGAAATCTCAGAGCCGAAGTACTTATCTGGAAATAGTGTTTAAGTTATGCTTACCTTTACAATACCATCGTTTCGAATGCCCAAAGTTCGGAATTCGACATCCAAAGACGATAATTGTGATTGTCCTGTTATGAATAAGACATATTCGAACTTGCAAAGTCAAAGCCATTTAAACAGTGCAGAGATTGACGTGTGCTCATAAAATTCAATAAGCTACAAGTTAACTTCGAATGGCAAAAAAAAAAAAAATAAATAAATAAATAAATAAATAAATAAATAAATAAATAAATAAAAAATAACAAATTTGAACGACGAGGCAACTCAATTTACTTTTAATTTTTTAGGCTAAATGTAAGTTTCTTGTCGATAAACCTAAATGTTTATGCAGTATAACCAAAGCCGCCGTTTCTGGCGCGTGAAACAAGTAATGGGAACCTTGAGAGCAGTATCTTATCTTTGCCACAGTCTGTGGACGAGAAAGCTGACAACTGTGATTGACAGATTGCTGACGACACATCTGTTTAGGAGATAGTACCACTCCCAGCCGAAGTAGCATCAGATGCCACTGAGTGGACAGTGTACTCCCAGATCACATATAGATTGATCATTCCTATGTTAAAATCGGTTGCACTTTTTTGAAGAGAACAACCGCCTGGATCGCCACCCGTTCGCCGTAAACGAACACGAGATGGCAGTACAGCCGCTAATGCAATTCAAATGGGAGTTATGACGTGACTCCTTATGTAACAACTAGATGGCAGCATAGTAAACCTGACTGTAGGGCTCTGAGTTCTGCATTGACGACTAGCCTACGCCTGTGTTCATTAAACAACGGAGTGGGCCATGAAAATTAGCCTATAGCTCTCCTCGGCAACAGATTGTTATTTGATTTGTATCTTTGTGTATGTTCGCTATTTCCATCACGTCGGGGCCACCAATATTGTAGTGTGAATACAATATAATAAGTAAATCAAACTCAGGAACAGTTTTATTTCTAGTAAGAAAGATACAAATCAAATAACAACAAACCGTTGCCAAGGAGCGCTATAATTTTCATGGCCTACTCAGTTGTATAATGAACACAGGCGTAGGCCAGTCGTGAATGCAGAACTCAGAGCCCTACATGACAAAAGTTGTTACCGTCAACGCCTATAACGCCGAACAATCTGGGTATATATGATCTATGGTGTACTCAAGGACACATCCCAGAAACGCAAAGTGCGAATGTCTTGCCTTTGACGCAATCAGTAGGCAATAAGACTGACAATTATGATTGGCAGATTGCTGACGTATATTTGGGTGGCACCGTTCTCAGCTTCGCTGACAATAAGCGCTCACTGACTGGCTTTTTAATCAAGGACACGCGCCAAAAACGCTAGCACTGCCTGTACGCTTATGTTACGTTTTTTTTTAGCGTTTAGTGGCACTTCCATTGTTCGCAGCTGCATTACAGGATTCCGTCATAAGGTCCACCAAAGAATCTCTTGGACGACCATTCGTTACCAATAATAATATTACGTTAAAATGGAAATAAAATGCATAGCTTAATTTAAAATCCTCTATGTCTATATCACATGCTATAAGCTTAATGTTTAGAATTTCCTGGGTGAAAACATATCCCTTCATCCTACTATAATCATTTCAAACGGTTAACGTGTGGCAGTCATTTGATAGTCAACCTTACACCGCTCACCACATGTTTGCTACTTTACCCGCGTGTTTCTTATTCGCCGCGCCAATCATCATTTATAGACAGTTATTTTGAGTATTGGAGAGAGCGGTTCGAGGTCAGTATTCAGGTCATCTCTTCACCTTAGCTGATTGTCGCATATCGGATGACTTGTAATAACTTAAAACAATTGGTCGGTGTTGCAAGGGAGATACGCGAGTATTTGTTTGCGGTACAGCCAACAATAACTCTTTGACTTGCCGATATTAACCATATGAGTGGGACGATTTTACGCTTCCAGCCTCTCAAATTTCCTAATAAGATTACAGGGATACATAGGACGTCCTTTGGTCTTACGTTGACTGCAAAATTAAGGGTGTCCGCGAACATAATGTTTGTTTGTTTACTTGTCTGTCAGTTTTCTTACTCCGTTATCTTTCATTTTCTATTTGTTTTTTTTTTGTTTTGTTTTTTTTTGTGCTTTGTCTAGTGGCAGCCTCTGATTTAAGGACGCTCCGGTAAATAAATAAATAAATAAATAAATAATAATAATAATAATAATAATAATAATAATAATAATAATAATACCTACTTTTAAAAAGTTGTTCTATGAAAATTTGAACTTCTAAATATTTTGCCTTATATAAAATATAATTAAATTATCTTTGATTAAAAATATCACATTACTATGGTCTACATTCTACTCTACACCTTAGGCTAGTAGGTCGAACTATACTAACGTGAGAAAAAAGAGGATTCTCATCATTAAAATAATTGAGAAACACTGTTCTATAAAAAAAAATAGTGCAATTTCAGGTGCTTCGGAAGGATTGTATTCTTTGGTCTGGCTCGTTCTTATTTTCTTTTGAGGTTTATGATCCAGAATGAGATATTCACAAGTGTTAGGAGTACCTGACTATGTGGTCAGCATGGCTCAGGGCCACAGCTTTTGTCTCGTTGAAGGAATACGGAGGACAGCTGCGTTAAAATATTACGATTACAAAGGAAGCATAAAGCTCGACCTCCTTTCACCCTTATACGCCTCCAAAGTCACGGGGAGAAGTGTAGGCGAAATCGATTTCCAGAACGATTGGATTGAGCTTTCTATTCGCGCTACTGATTTCCATGGCCTTATAAAACTTCGACCTGTTTACCGTGAAACACAAGCATGGCATAATTTAACAAGAAGGCGCCTTGCATTAGTAATGTGCGCGATGAGTAACGTTATTTAGAAACAGATGCTATAAGGTCGGTTCATTTGCGGCCGCGTAATGGAATCAAGGAAATGTTATGTGCAAATGCATTGCGTCCAGGACGTTGCGTTGCGGACACAGACGAAAGATTTTTTTCTTCACCGGTACTCTAATTCTTTCATTGCGTATAATATTTTTATTTCCATCTTTCTTAGATGTCACTTGATTTTTACCTCTCCCTGGTTTCTTCTCTTTCATTAAATTCTATTTCAATATATGATTTATTGCTTCTCTCTCTTCTCGTTTCTTCTTTTCTTAATATTCTTATTTCTCCCGTTCTTATTCTCTATTGCTTCCTACTTCTGTGTCTTTATGCTCTATCTTTTCTTTGCTTGTTCATTCATACGGCGCCGGAGAGAATTTTTCTCCGTTCCATTACTCTTTCATCGTATGATGACGCAGAATATCTGCATGGAAATATCATATGTACTTCGGTACATTAAAATAATATATATGATATGCGTAAATCACTTCGTGATTTAAGACGGCGCTTATTTCGTCGGATCCCGGCCAACTAGTCACTCATAGCGAGTGCACCTCAGCACATGTGTGGACTTCAGTCCTACGTTCATAGATATCTATGACGTAGTGCAGAGGGCGGCCACTAGAGGGAACCCAAGAGTTGGAACTTAATCTGAGACGATTCTGTCCGACGCCGGGGTGGGTATCCGTTGTGGCCTAGTGAATAAAGCATCAGCACGTAGAGCTGAAAACCCGGGTTCAAATCCCGGCGCCTGAGAATTTTTCTCCGTTCCATGACTCTTTCATCGTATGATGACGCAGAATATCTGCATGGAAATATCATATGTACTTCGGTACATTAAAATAATGTATATTGTTCATTCATATTTTCCGCTTTCACGTTTCCAACTCTCTTCTTTTTTCATCCTTTCTTATTTTTTTTTCTTTCTTACATTTTCGTCCATTCTTATTTTTTCCGGCTTACTTCCTTAATTTGTTGTACCTTCCTTTCTTATTGTTTTTCCTATCCTTTATTTTTTCCCCCTTTTTATTTCACCAATATTTCTTTATTATTTTTCTTCTTATTTAGTTATTTTTCATTCCTCCTTCCTTATTTTAATTCCATTCTTTCTTATTTTTTCTTCTGAATTTCTTATTTTCTTGCTTCTTATCTTTTCCTTCTTTTCTTACTTTTTTCTTCCTTTTATATTTTTCTTGCTAACTTTCTTATTTTTTCTTCTTTCCATTCATATTTTTTATTTTTCTTATTTATTACTTCTTTGTGCTTATTTTTTATTTCCTTCTTATGGTTTCCTTCGTTTCTTATTTTTCTTCTTTCCATGTTATTTTCTTCTTCATTTTTCTTTCTCCTCTTTTCTTAGTTTTTCTTTATATTTTACCCTTTTATAATTTTTCATTTCCATGTATTTTTCCTTTCTCCTATCTTATATTTTCTTTCCGTTTTTATTTTTCCCTTCTCCTTTTCTTAGTTTTTCCTTTTTCATTTGAAATTTGGTTGTTTCTCCCTTTTTAATTTTCTCCTCCTTCCTCTCTTATTTCTCCTTCTTCCTTTTGATTTTTAGTTCCTTTTTCTTACATTTCTTCCTCTTCCTGTCTTATTTTCCTTTTTCCTTCCCTAATTTTCCTTTTTCCTGTCTTAATTTCTTCTCTTCGTATTTTCTTCAGTGTGTCCTTTTTTACACGGTTGTCGTTATTCTTTTATTATTCTTTTCTTTCTTTCTTTCTTATTTTCTTTAGGTCTATTTCTTCCTATATCCTTTTTTACATTTCTCTCTTTCATTTTATTTTTCTGTTTTTTCTGCCTCCTTCCTTCCTTATTTCTTTCTTTACTTCATCCTTCTTTCCTTCTTTGTTGATTATTTACCTCCCTTGCCTTTCTTATGTTTTTCTCATTCCTTTAATCTTCTTTCTCTTCCTCCCTTTTCCCTTCTCGCTCTTCCTTTTTAGGCCGACTTAATTTTTTTCTTTCTGTTTAATCTCTTATTTTTTCATTCTTTCCCCGTCTGCTTTTATTTCATAATTTCTTCTTTCTTACTTATCTTGCATTAAGCTGTATTAGCTGACCAAATGTGAAGCCAACACTATATGGCTAAGAATACATCGCATTGCTATAGTAGTCTAATGAACATTTGAGAGAGACTTCATACGCCGTAAATGTGTTTACTCCCACGTGATAATGTACCTATTTGTGATTGTCTTCCAGCACTGCTAGTTACTGTTAATGGAAGCCACTCCGACTCCTGTATATTTAATAATTCCAGTGCGACGAATGTTCAGAATTCCGAGAAAACCGCAACACTAGCACAGCAGAACACCGCAGATAGCGAGAGAATTCAGAGACGACTTGGCTTCAGGTTACGATGGAAATAACTACTTGCGTACTTGAAACTTAGAGACTGTCAGTATAAGTAGTCAAGTCCGAGGGTGCAACATACATGCATAATGATTCCTAATGCACTTGTTCAAATATTTAATCAGAGAGTGTAACTCTGATGAGTCAGTCATTCAGTCGGTCACTCTCTTAGTTCATTAGTAGATCGGTTATTCAGTCGTTTGTCATTCAGTCTGTCATTTAGTCGATCGGTGGGTCAGTCAGTCGGTTAGTTGGTTATAGTTGGTTGATTAGTACGAGTAATTGTGGCAGACGGTCAATTAGTCTGTCGATCATTTAATCGATCGATCTGTCAGCTATTTAATCGGTCGGTCAGTAGTCGGTTAGTCACTAGATCGTTTAATCGATCGGTTTGTCAGCTATTTAATCGGTCGGTCATTAGTCGATTAGCCACTCGATCATTTAATCTATCGGTCTGTCAGCTATTTAATCGATCAGTCAATAGTCCATTAGTAACTCGATCATTTAATCGACTGGTGTGTCAGCTTTTAATCCGTCGATCATTAGTCGGTTAGTCACTCGATCATTTAATCGATTGGTCTGTCATTAGGCGGTTAGGCACTCGATCATTTAATCGATCGGTATATCAGCCATTTAGTCGGTCGGTCATTAGTCGGTCGGTCATTAGTCGGTTAGTCTCCCGATCATTTACTCGATCGGTTAGTCACTCGATCGTTTAATCGATCGGTATGTCAGCTATTTGATCAGTCGGTTAGTCACTGGATCATTTAATCGATCGGTCTGTCATATTTAATCAGTCGGTCAATAGTCGGTTAGTCACTCAATCATTTAATCGATCGGTCTGTCAGCTATTTAATCGGTCGGCATTAGTCAGTTAGTCACTCGATCATTTAATCGATCGGTCTGTCAGCTATTTAATCAATCGGTCATTAGTCGGTTAGTCACTCGATCATTTAATCGATCGGTCTGTCAGCTATTTAATCGGTCAGTCGGTCATAAGTCGGTTAGTAACCCGATCATTTAATCGATCTGTCTGTCAGCTATTTAATCTGTCGGTTAGCAACTCGATCATTTAATTGATCGGTCTGTCAGCTAGTTAATCGGTCGGTCATTAGTATGTTAGTCACTCTGTCGTTTAGTCGATTGTTCGTTTTTTAGTTGGTCAGTCAGTCAGTCAGTCAGTCAACTCATGATATTTGAACAGAAGGACTGGAATTTTTGCCCGGATCTCCTGAGTTGGATAAAGCTATAGTGGAGTAGGTTTTCTCAGAGTAATACAGTTTCTCTAATCTGATTCCTCTTTTTCCCTATTCCCATCGTGTCACTGTTGTTGAATTAACAACTTGGCTTAATTTGTCGTTACTCTTAATTGCCTCTTTCACTATATAATCTCTGCACTTCCTGTTAACATTTAAAACAGGACATGTTGTGGGATTTCCGCATATTGTGGTGAATCATTTACGTCCAATGTCCTTCAATTTGGATGTGTCAGTCTTCCAAAAATACCCATAGTACGGAATTACAATTTACTTTACGTATATTATTATTATTATTATTATTAGTATTATTATTATTGTTGTTGTTATTGTATGATATCTAGCTCTTTAAAGTTCTAACATCGGCATTAAATCTTTTTCTTGTCGTTTTTTTCTCCCCCATCTTCTTGCGGTGCCGGCCGGCGCTTAGAGGCTTCGAAATACCTTCAGGTAAGATCATATCCGGAGTTTTTCGATACCAAAAACATTCGGAAACGAGATAGGATTTCGGTGACGTGTACTAAGCACGTGGGCTACTCGAATCTCACGTAAAAACAATGCCAGTCAATAGGGCTTACACTGGCAGTACAAATATAGGCCTACTCACTGTCTATCCGTGACTCGAAATTATGTATTGATACTGCAATAATATAAGAATAGGCCTACCTGGAGACCAAACACTTTCACTAATTAACTTTACAACTTCTTTATCGTGTTAAAGTTTTAGGAAATTACGAAATGTTATTATTCATTGTCCAAGGGATTTGGACAATGAAGAATAACACTTCGAAACTAGTCAGCCAGGTAATTTTCTAAAAATTTAACAACGGTAAAGTTAATCAGTGATTATGTGTGTTAAAAGTGTACTGTACGCATTTCACGAGAGGATCCGAGCAAGGAATGCGAGTTTCCCCCACTCTTATAACCTCTCCCCGACATGGAAGCGGCCGGCCAATGACTGAGCCTTGTTTGTCCCAGCCGGCCAATGGCATCACTCCCATCCACCTGCTCCTTGAAGAACGCTGAGTTACTGGCTTACTCTCTCCTCTTACCCCGCAAGGACCATACTCCCCTCGCAGAGATCCTGTCGTGAAATTTGGACGTTATATAGAACAACAAAAAATTTTACTATTTTCTGAATATTAAACACATTAGGCTGTAGCCTACATAATATATCTAATGATAAATGATACCGGGTGAGGAAGAATGAACTCGTGATTGTGAAATCTTCACTATTCAGGAAACTTACATTAACATTTGTTGAAGACCTATGAATTAAACTAGGGCATATTCTTGAAAATAACGCCCACCATGTGTCGTCCATTGACACTGATGCAATTCTTCATCCGATGCATGACATTTTTCATGACGCGTAGTATCATGGGTAGAGGAATTTCTTCAATTTGTCGCCTCGTTCTATGCATCAGAGTATTTAAGTTTGCCGCACGAGTTTCAAAGACTTTGCTTTTAAATACCCCCAAGACAAAAAAGTTACAAGCACTCAAATTAAGTGAATAGACTGGCCAAGAGATTTCACCGAAGAGGGAAATGATTCTACGATATGTCTCAACATAATTCTTAGAGTCTCTAACGAATTCCCGGCAATGTGAGTCATAGGCACAAGATGACAATTTAGCGCAGGATATTGACGTTCGGTATAATAATAGGTCCAATTTTTTTGGGAATGCAAATGGCCATGCAGTTATTGTGACATCTTATCGATAAATTAGTTTTCTGATCGAATTATTCTTTCCACAGTAACGCCGTCGTAATACTGAAATCACTAGAGCAGAGCCGAGCAACTGAACACTCCGTGGAGCAGCAAGTTTGTGATGATTTGACAACTGTTTGAAAACTTATCATTCTCAACTATAGCGCATGATCAGCGAATTTCAAACCTTCCCTGCACAAACGCTCTTGTACTGTAAAATAATTTATAAATTCGTATATATATGTGTGTGTGTGTGTGTACAGCATAACTATCTTAATGCGCATGCGTCAATATGATTTGAGATTGGTTTGCGCTTGATTCGCAAATTTTTCTGACCGTCAGAAAATGGTTTGGTGACAGTTTGAAATGCTATAAGAACGCCTGACTTTAATCAGCAAGAAGTCAGAGTTTAAGTTATTGCTGCACGAACAATAAAGTTGATGTGCGCATGCTCATGACTGTTGGAAACGTTGGATACTGCTGTAGAAACAAACCTAAAGGCAATAGTGCAACCTAATATCGTTTTGGTTGCGTCTACATCAATATGAGCACTTACCGCGGAAGAAAAAAAAAAGATTCATGCCAGCTATTTTCAAATGTTTTTTCTCGCAAACCATTGACAATAAGACTTATGTTTATATAATGCTTTTCTTTTAGAATAGCCCATACTATCACCCCCAACGTATAGTCCTTTCCTTCAGAATCACCCTGTATAGAAGACAGACATATGGTGGAATTTCTGTGACGAGGAATGGCCGCGACTTCAGCTTTCGTCTTGAGATGATATTCGAAAATTTAGACATTATTCTGGCACAGCCTGGAGTTACGATTACGTTATTGGTTAACTGTGCAGGGTTTCGAACTGTGATTCTCGAGGATACAGGACGGTAGTGATATCCACTGTGCCACGATGTCTAGTATTAATTAATCATGTAAGCAGATTAGATTCTGAGGGAAGTGGTAGAAGGCAGGATAATGTAGGGGGAGGATCCGAGCTGCATCCGCCTCTCGAATTTGATCTGCGTTGCTATGGATTACTGACATATTAATTACCGCAGCCAGCTGAAAGGTTGGATTACACCGGCACAACGCATTCCATTCCACGAAGCCTGCAAACGTCATGGGAAGAGACGATTAAGGAATACAATCCGGTCGTAGCTAAGGCAGATGACGAATTTTCAACAAAAAGGAATAGAGCATTTAGATTCTTAAAGGAAGAGCAGATTTTCTCGTGGCATTTTGATGTACACTATCACGTTTTACAACATTGATTTTTTTAATTACATTATGGTAATCATATACTAGAGTTTGGAACAAATGTTTATTTTTAAAGTGAAACGTTTATGCTCGAGGGTTAGGTGGATAAAATGTTACGGAATTATTGACATCTGACGTCACTTGTCTAGCAAGAATGCAAGAAGAATGAGGAGAATACAAGGAGAACGAGGAGAAAACAAAAGGAATACGAGAACAAGGCGAATTCATGGTTAACAAGGAGAATAGAATACATGGGGGACAAGTGGAATACAAGGGGGACAAGTGGAATACAAGGAGAACAAGAGGGATACAAGGAGAACAAGAGGAATACAAGGAGAACAAGAGGAATACAAGGAGAACAAGAGAAATACAAGGAGAAAAAGGGGAATACAAGGAGAACAAGCGGAATACAAGGAGAACAAGAGGGATACAAGGAGAACAAGAGAAATACAAGGAGAACAAGAGGAATACAAGGAGAAAAAAGCAGTACAAGGAGAACAAGAGGAATACAAGGAGAACAAGAGGAATACAAGGAGAACAAGAGGAATGCAAGAAGAACAAGATGAATGCAATGAGAACAAGATGAACACAAGGAGAACAACAGGAATACAAGGAGAACAAGATGAATACAAGGAGAACAAAATTAATAAAAGGATGACACAGAAATACAAGGAGAATAAGAGGAATACAAGGACAACAAGATGAATATAAGAAGAAAATTAATACAAGGATAACACAGGAATACAAGGAGAATAAGAGGAATACAAGGAGAACAAGATGAATACAAGGAGAACAAAATTAATACAAGAATAACACAGGAATACAAGGAGAATAAGAGGAATACAAGGAGAACAAGATGAATACAAGGAGAACAAAATTAATACAAGGATAACACAGGAATACAAGGAGAATAAGAGGAATACAAGGAGAACAACAGGAATACAAGGAGAACAAGATGAATACAAGGAGAACAAGAGGAATACAAGGAGAACAAGAAGAATACAAGGATAACACAGGAATACAAGGAGAATAAGAGGAATACAAGGAGAACAAGAGGAATACAAGGAGAACAAAAAAGAATACAAGGAGAACAAGAAGAATGCAAGGAGAACAAAATTAATACAAGGATAACACAGGAATACAAGGAGAATAAGAGGAATACAAGAACAAGATGAATACAAGGAGAACAAGCAGAATATAAGGAGAACAAGCGGAATACAAGGAGAACAAGAGGAATACAAAGACAACAAGCGGAATATAAGGACAAAAAGATGAATACAATGAAAACAAGGGAAGACAAGTAGATCGATGAGACTACAAGGCTAACAAGGGGAATATAACGGAAACGAGAAGAAAACAAGAGGAACGAGCGGAATACAATGATAAGGGAAATGCATGAAGAACGAGAGTAGCAATACAAGGAGACAAGTGAAGTACAAGGAGATCTAGGGAAATACAAGGGAAACAAGGGAATTAGAAGGAGAAATGCGGGAAGACATGGAGAACAAGGTGCATACAAGAAAAAGAGGAAGGTATGGATAACAAGGGAAATGAAAAGAGAGAAAACGGAATATCATAACAGGGTAAATACAAGGAGAACAGAGGAATACAAGAAGAATATAGAGAAGACGAGAAAATGGGATAACAAGGGGACTACAAAGAGAACAAAGAGAATGCAAGGAAAACAGAGTACAATGATATCAAAGGGAATACAAGGATAATTAAAGAAATACAAGAAGAAAAGAGGCACACTAAAAGAACAAGAGGAATGCGTGGAGATCGAGGGGAAGATGAGGAAAACGGGAGGGTGGCATGATGAACAAGGTGAAGACAAGTGTAGCAATGGGAATGTAAGAACAAGCGAAGTACAGTGGTAACAAGGGCGGTCAAGGAGAACAAAAGGAAGAGAAGCAGAACAGGGGGAATATAAGGAGAATAAGGGAGTGAATTTATATGTGACTGTCAATTTCCAAGTTCCACTCAAAAATAGAGATGTAGTTATACTTCAAATGGATTGTGGTGCTAATACTGCTAGGCAAATTTTGAATATTTGTTGCGAATAGAGTTACTGGACAGGTTTTCTTACCACGAAATGTGAATAGTTGCTGTCATTAGGAAAGGACAGTCGAAAAGATTTACCCCCTAATGCTGAATCATTTTTCAGAAGTTTAAAAATGGGTTTAGAAGGAGAATTATGCCACAACTTATACATGACAAATGTATGCAGCAGAACATATTACACTTGTTTCATTGAAATGACTACAGTGAAACAGGAAGCAACTAGATGCAAACAGATGGGGAACCCCACAAACCAACGCAATATCTTTTCCAAGGAATCCGTAGGAATCCCTAGTTTATAGTTCTTTTGTTAGAAGCTTAGTTAGAGCTCTCTGAAGTGCCACATTGAAAAGCTGGGCAAGACCAGGATGATATCTGTGGACGGTGCCTAATTATGACAGAGCAGCACACATTTCTTTGAGACTGTGACGAAAATGCTCGCCAAAGGCTGACGATCTAGGAAGGGCAGTTTTAAATGCCTGGGGATATGAAAGAAGCAGTCCCTAGGATGGTTCTGAGTTTCTATAAACGCTTAAATCTTAATTAGGGAACTCAAAGCAGGGTTTTTCACAAAAGTTCTTTTAGGAGGCAGAGATGAGAGGCAAATCAAAGCCTGTAGTACAACCCCTTTTATGCCATTCTATTCTATATCAGAAGCTCAAAAATCGTTAATTTCTATTTGAAATTCAACGATAAGAGTTGATGAAGTGCATTTATGTAAAACTCAGTTCTGTCGAACTTAAAATTCTGACTTTTTGTGGAATAGCATTTGAGTGTTAGAACACTTTGTTAATATGCGTGCTACAATTAAGGCCCATTCACAATGAAAATTAAACGTAAACGTAACGTAAACATAAAAGCTAGTTGATATGAAATATGAGCCGTTCAGAGCAGAAGTGGTGTAAGTCAAAAATGGATATTGAGGGTTAAAGTAGGCCTAAATATTCTGAAAAATACAGCGCAAAGTAGCAATTAATATTCAATTTATTTAAACTATTAGTAGTCAGTGGATAGTACGATGGACATTTTAAGTGCTATTTTGCGCTGTCTTTTACAGAATTTTTACTTTAAACCTCATTACCCAATTTTGACTTACACCACTTTTGCTCTGAACGGCTCATATAATAGAACCATTCACAAAGGAACACGTAACATAAACGTAAACGTTTAATTATATGTTAACGTAGAACGTAAGAAATCATCCAATCAGAACGCACTGCTATGTTCGCAGGTACACAATGAAACGATTTGTTGCGTTTTGTCAGACACATCCCCTGTTTGTTAGGCCTAGTCGTGTGCTCATTGATTGTTCGTTTATTATTGACGGTATGGGAACATTCACTAAACTATTGACACTTCGTAACTGAACTGCAGAAGACAGGTCAGAAAATGCCTTTCTCTTACTCTAGGTTCTCACAATAGTCGTTCCAGTTTACTCAATTAGTTTTTGATTCAATTTTCGGGGGTTCATTTACACGCTTTCTATCACTCCACGTTCGCGTTGATTATAATGATGATGATGATGATTATGATGATGATTATTATTATTATTATTATTATTATTATTATTATTATTATACTGATGACGCCAGTAGAAATTGAATACAAAGCTACATCAACAAATTTTCAACTACCAGTCCCGAGGTAAAACATGATTAAGAAGACGTCTAAAACTGCTGCGAATGGTAGCTACGCTATTCAATTGTTCACAAAAACAGATAAACAAAAATACATTAATGTTGTTGTTGTTTTCTAATGCCAGGCGTTTGACAATAAAGTCATTTGACCTCTTGCACTCTAATATTTTTCAAAGATATTATCATGGCCAGGCACTGAAGCACAGATTTTGAGGTGTTCCGAATCCATTTCTTGGTTTGAGTTGCACAATGGGCAGTTAGGGGACTGATATATTCCAATTCTATGCAAGTCTTTGGCCAAACAATCATGGCCTGTTGCCAATCTAAATGCAGCTACAGACGATTTTCGTGGTAAATCGGGAATTAACTGTGGATTATGATGCAGAGAGTTCCATTTTTTCCCTTGAGATTGTGTTATCAAATTTTGTTTGTTGAAGTCTAAGTATGTAGATTTAATAAATCTTTTCACAGAGTAGATTTAGTAACAGGTCTGTAAGTAGCAGTGCTGCCCTTCTTTGCTAAAGCATCCGCATTCTCGTTTTCCAGGATTCCACAATGGGATGGTATCCATTGGAATACAATTGTTTTATTGAGTGATATTAATTGAGAGAGCATTTTAGTTATTTCTGCTGTTTGAGATGAAGGTGTGTGTTTAGAGACTGTTAATGTTAATATAGCATTAACATATTATGGCGATTGGTTTGTGGTGAAGAAGATGACCTTCAGAGTACGTTTATTAGGAATGCCGGCTTTTAAACATTTAGTTATAACTAGAGACCGGATTTTAAAGGGAAAATTTTTCATCAAAAAAGGACAAAAAAAAAAAAAAAAAAAAAAAAAGGGAAAGTTATACATCCCAAAAAAGGACTTGAAAAAGGACTATATTACTCCCCAAAACACACTTCAGCACATTCATGGATATACACGGCACACACAATCTTATATTTATCTCTTCACAACATAAGGAAGGTGTTGTATTTGATAGAGTAAAAAAAGGACTTCAAAAAGGACTTTCTTACTTCTTCAAAAGGTGCTATTTTAATTATTGAAAACACACTTCAGGTCATTCATGGATACACATAGCACAAACAAGCTTATATTTATCGCTTCACAACATAAGAAAAGTGTTGTATTTTATCACATTGAACATTTCAATATGTTTCAATATGATTCTGTCTCTTTGAATGCAGAATGTCTGTATAAACAGAAAATGACAGCTCAATATCAACTGAAACCAGAGGTGAAAATTTTCTTTTTATCCTGAACTCTAAATCAGCACACTTTATTAGTTTTTCAATGTCTGGAATCAGAAGAAGAACGATATTTATTTTGCTTGCTCAGGAAAAAAAATATAGAACAATTACCTAAATGTTTGCGATAAAAGGACCAAAATAAGATATGTTTTAAAAAAAGGGAGAAAAAGGGAATATGGACTAAAAAAAAGGGGGGAAAAAGGGAAGTCAAAAACCACATAATTTGGTCAGTGGAAGATAGTTTTGAACATCGTGATTGATTATTTCATGTTTCGTGTTTAAATAAAAAAAAAAAAGGAATTCTCTTTAAAATCCTGTCTCTAGTTATAACTCAAGACAAGTCACAGAGTCGGGCCACTGATAATGAACCGCATTTCTAGTCAACCAAGTGTCATGGTGCAACACTTTGCTATCACTAATGTTTCATTCAGAAATGTACAAATGGCTGTACAATCCAAGGAATTTCGGGATTTCCCCCATTTTTCCTTCAAGTAAAACCATAAAAAAGTAGAGAGTGACGTTTTTGTGGAAACTACGATTGTTAGAAATATTTTTGTTTAACGCGTTATCTTACAGTTCATTTGTCATTCGGTGTTACATAGCGAGTAAAACTGATGTTACAATGTTAAATATAAAGTGCTAGACAAATTGCTCTAACATGCTTAATACAGAGGATGGGTTTAATGAGAATTACGAAGTGAAACTTCTTTAGGCAGGTTACAGGTCGAACGTTGTGAAACAAAATTCTGTGACTGACATTTTGAGAGGGCTTTGAGTGTTGTTGCTACCGAATTGTGTGCGTTGCTATGTTATCACTAGACATCGGAATTTAGGTTAAATGCCTATTTTATTCTGTAGGGATAAACTGAAACAAGTTAAATATCTTCACATTTAATATAAAATATGAACGTTTGAAAGCGATTTTATGGTGCCTAAAATGCCTATTTTGTCCATTGAGACCTATTTTTAAGATCTTATAGCCTAAAATTGCCTATTTATATTTGTTACGTAAGTATATATTCTTTAATTTTCGTGTAGCAGTGAAAGAGTAAGTTTTGAATGTTCTTAAGTAATAATTTGCATGTACAGTATATATACCACAAAAGTGAGACTGTAATACTTGTGGACTGATTTGTAACATTCGTAGTCGCGTGGGGGGTTAGCACTCTAACCCCCCCAATTAAAAATACGAATTGAAATATGAAATATCCTGGTTCTTTGTAAATCTTCTACCTCATATGTATCATTACTTGTCATAATCTTCTAGGGTAAGAGATTTCACGTATAGAATCACAAAAATAATACTATACTACTTGTGGACTAATTTATGACATTAGTAGTCGCGTGGGGGTCAACAGAACCCCCAGCCTAGAAAATTTAAATTAACGCAACAAATGATAGTGATAAACTGGAAGTTAACATGTAGTTGTATTGCCGACACCCTTTCAGGAAGGTACTGATAAGCTGGACAATGTGTAAAAGTTATACAAACCAACATATAACACTGGGGGTCAGCATGACTCCCACGCGACTACCTAAATGTTAATAGAATGAGAAGATTTGTCAGTTACATTTAACTTAGAGTTAAGACGAAATAGCCAAAAATTAGTATTTATACAATAAAAAAATTTTCAGTTAAGCACACCTGAAGATTAATCTGATGCCTTAATCTGAGGTTAATTGTTCATAAAATTGATCGTTAATCAAATAAAAGAGTTCATTAAATATTTTAAAAGGGATTTATAAACAAATAATTTTTTCGGAATATGTATGGTAAGACTTTCCTGTGCTAAATTTCAACGTACCTCGTTTACATTTTTCGACCTAGTTATGGGTCATCTTCAGAACTGGTCGTTGTTGGTCTTGGCGCCACCTCACACAAGAAATTAAATTACAACATCGCATACAGAACAAATAACACTCTACAAAAACATCTCAACACACAAACAAACAAATACAACCACACAGGCGTATACAAACTCAAATGTAACTCCTGTAACAACTTCTACATAGGACAGACAGGCAGATCGTTTCAAACATGTTACAAAGAACACATTACAGCCATAAAAAAATTACAAAACACCTCCACATATGCAGAACACATCACAAATGCTAACCACACCCACAGAGACATCAATACAGACACGGAAATACTACACATCCAACCAAAAAGCCAGAAACTAAACACACTAGAACAATATGAAATATACAGACACACAAAAACATACCCCAACGAAATTATCAACACACAACTCAACTTCAAAACACACACACTCTTTGACTCTACACTATACCACAGGAACACACCCTCATAGGAAACAGAACAAGTGGCGCCAAGACCAACAACGACCAGTTCTGAAGATGACCCATAAATAGGTCGAAACATGTAAACGAGGTACGTTGAAATTTAACACAGGAAAGTCTTACCATACATATTCCGAAGTGATACAGTGTTAAAAGTTGTGTAATCAAGATGTAAAATAATGTTTTGTGCATAATTTTTCGTACAATATTTTAGCTATAGTAAACCAATAGGCCTACTTTCATTTTCAAATTCTGAGAAGTATTGAGTATAAAACTGTTTAATTTAACCGTAATTTATCGCCACTCAACATACACACACATTCAAAAAGATTACTACAAAATAACAGCTTAAAAAGTTTCACTCTTGCCGCGTGTAGAACCTAATTAGCCTACTCATTTTATAATGTATTGCAATAATGGTATGGTGTATGAATTGATAACAAACTAATTAGAAATACGCGACTCCAGTCTTTTAAATGTTTCTGATCTTGAACACGTCCATATTATTTTTTTAATAAAAAAACTACGTTTCTGAAGGCATACGAAATTGAAATTCATGGCATCACAGTGTCGTCTTTATACACAGCTCAACAAGAAAGTAAAACACTGAAGGGAAATGTAAGATGAAAGTCGGTAGGGAAAAGTGGAGCAAGACGTTGCCATGGTAATCAGAAACATATAGAGCACATCGCTCTGTTTTATAGCTTGGCATTCTCTTTTCCACTTAAAAGCGTTTTGTTCGCTAATTCAATTTACAGACATCCTTTCTTTCACAGAAGAGAAGAGCTTTCTATCTGCTCCTGCAGATAAGATACCAGCTCCGTGGTGAACTGTGACCATTATTGTAGCATCAGACCCTTCTTCTCCTTTGTAGAAAGGACATCTTGTCTTCTGTCTAGTAAAGGATAAAAACAATTGAAGTAGACAGTTTTTCAAGAGCGGCTTTTGCGATATAAGATAACTTTGTCTCTTCGCATTTCTTTATTTTTCTATTTTCCTCCAGTTTTATTTGCAATTTTCCCTCTTTCTCTTCTCTCGTACATTTTATTTATTCATTTTTGATGCATTCTTTTCCTATTTTAAAAATAACATTTATTTCAGTCTTTCTTTCTCCTTGTTATTTCTTTTTTTATTTCCTTTATTAATATATTTTTCCCCCAAAATCTTCAAGTTACTTTCTTTCTCTCTATATTTGTCTATTCCTTTTTTCTTTTTCTTTCTTTGTTTACATCTCGCTATTTTACTTCATCGTTACTTACTACCAAGTACTAAAATGTGAGAAGGAAAATTTTCCGCCTAATCAAATTGTTGCCTTTTTCATTCTCTTGCCTACGTGTAGTGAGTTATTAAGGGATAGCCTGCAGTGCTTTATTTACGCCCAGGCCTGCACTAGCTTATGAAACGTAGGTGAGTTAAGTTGTCGTCTAACCTTTGATACTTCCATCGATTTTTCCGAGATTTTCCTAAATCGTAAGACAAATGTCAGGTAATAATGGTGAATCCTCGGTCTAAACTCGCTGTCAACAATCCCTTCGACTCTAAATAACTTAGTAGTTGATACAGCGTCGTTAAATAACCAAGTAAAAAAATTAACATCATTGTTGCGGAATCTAAACATACATCAACAATACGCTCCATGAAAGTAGTTATTCTAGCCATGTTTTCATAGTTTTTATCGACCTACCCTTGCGGCATCCCTCTGTACAGTAATCGTTCCCAATATGCATTATTCACTTGACAACAGTCACTTGTATGTACGCCGTACGGTAGGTCTATTATTATTATTATTATTATTATTATTATTATTATTATTATGATTATTATTATTATTATTATTATTATTATTATTATTATTATTATTATTCGCTAAATCGTCTCGTAGTGCCGGTTTCAAAGACTAAACCCAACAATCGTTCACATTGCTAAGTTAGCAGCAATGTTACTTGTACTGGCCTATGGAAATGCAGATATAGAAAGAATGTTCACTATGATTGGGATATTAAATACAAGAAGTGAAAGAGCTGAAATCCATCAACTCTAAATACCGTACATTAATTTATTTACGGGTACAATTGGATTTTAAAACCGAAGGCAACTGCTTTATTAAGAAATTCGATTTGTAAGAGGTGATAAGAATGACAGTAAATTATCCGCTGCCGATGATTTAGGCCTGCGTACAAAACTGTTACAAAAATACTGTGCATTTTTTTGTTTCTTTCTCTCGCCAGGCAATAATGTACAGTCTGATCCATTTGGGTATGGGGTAATATTAATTCATTATTGTAAAGCTATTATGATACTAGGAAAAATTTCTTGCTGGTTATATCACAGTCTAGTATATACAGTCACGAAGCTTGAGGTGATGAGAGTACTAGGAACAATAGACTGTGCCGGTACTATTTCGCATTGTTTGTAATGACTAGACATCGGATTTTTAGGTACTAAAAATTGCAGTTTTAGGCGCCTAAAATAAGCTCAAAATTTGTAAAATTAGGCTCTATTTTAATGAAAATAGGCATTTTAGGCACATCAAGGTATCATACTTATTTCTTTCACTGAAATTTTTAGTTATACACTAAAATACGCACAAAAAAGTATGTTTAAACATTAAAAGAGAATACTATACTATATTTATAAACAGAGCTGCACAAATTTAATATATTGAAACTAATGAAATAATGATTATTGATATCAAGATTACTCATTTTAAGTTATTGAAATTCAGTTCCATGCTCAGACTTTATTATAATTATCTGCACAGTACACCACCAGAATTTTTTCTAAATTCTCCACAGTTAACCTTTGCCTTTTGTCACTGAGAATTATTTTGAAAGCAGAAAAACTTCTTTCAACCGAAACTGATGTGAGAGGCGCAAATTTTAAATTAGGTACAATAGAAACATCAATACTTACTGAAACATTTACACTTTCCCCAGATATCACTCTTGATACTTTTTCCAACAATGAAAATCCTACATTCTTATTTAATACGTTGTCCCACTTATTTTTAACTTTTTTCCCAGTTTCGCCCAAAGCAGAATGTATGTTCACTTGAGCTTCCTTTACTATTGCTATTTGGCTACAAAGAGATTGTTTTTCACGTTCTAATTGTTCAATGCTTGCAGGTATGAAAGAAAAGTTTGATGTTATGTAGGCAATATCGTTTTTCACTCGTGAGTCATTCAGACAATCTTTCACTGCTTTCACACACGCTGCACTATCAGTTTCAGGTAATTTATCAATAACTGTGACCACTTCTTTAAAATACTTAGAATAATACACCACTGACTGAATCCAGGTTCCCCATCGTGTAACAACCGGCTGAGGTGGGAGTGGGATATCTGGAAAGTTCTCTCTGAATATTGAAATCCTGGATGGGGCTTTACAGAAACATTTTTTTGTGTTAGAAATAAACGAATTGACAAGAGGAAATTCATTCCGGATTGTTTCAGAAACCCTGTGAAGACCATGTGCTAGACAGGTTACATGCGTGAGGTTAGGATAAAATGTTTTAGAAGTGGAGCTGCAGCAACCATGTATGAGGCAGCATCAGTACAAAACAACAGAACTTTAGAATCGTCTATATTACCTGAGTATAAAGACTGTAGGCCTTTATTTACAAAATAAGCAATGGCTTGGCTATTCACTTTCGAAAGTTCCTTAACACATAAGAGGTGTGGAATCGAAGGTCCATCAGGACTAAGTTTTCCTACTACCATATTTGCTATATACCTATTCATAGGATCTGAGGTTTCATCCACAGATACCCATATGTAAGAATCACCTATATCCTCCCGAATGGAAGCTAAAGTTTCATTGTATATTCTGTCTAAGTAATTTTTTCTTAGGGTCGACTCAGATGGGATATTTTGTTTGCAGTATTTTTGTAAAAACTGTCTTAAAACCGGATTTTCAATTGCATTCCAGGGAATGTTAGCAGCAACAAACGCTCTGGTTAAATCAGCATAGAAATTGCTGCTGAGATTGGATGAAGTAGGCTGTGTTAGTAAAGTTTGTTGCAGTTGATTTTTCTGCTGAGCTTTAGCCTTATGAGCCGCTCCTTGCACATGCTGCTTTAGGTGGCACTTCTTTTCTTGCGAAATCTAAAAATGTAAAGTAAACTGAATTAAAATAAAATCCTAATTGTTGTATTGCCGTATTTCTATCACAAAGTTAGTGGGTTCGAACAATCAAAATTTTAATGACCTGCAAATACTTTAACTATCGGAATTTAAAAGGTTAAAGTGTAGTGGTCTTAAAAAGAATTATACCTCAGGATAGCTCAGTCAATGTATAAATATTATAGGCCTACTCATTAAAATTAATAGAATTTATATATTTCAACTATTGTTACATACCTGTTTGCTACAAATCTTGCAGAATATTATTTTTCCATCATAAGTGAATTCTGAATATTCTGTTAGCCATTGCCGGATCAATGTAGATTTTGCACTTATATTTTTCGGCATTATCGCGTTAAACTTCACAGGAAAACGTCCTACCGCTCAAAACTTCTCAACACAAATAAGGTGAGGGAAAGAGCATTCAAATGAACCGTTGTTATTGAGATTCAATTGGACAAAAATACAAAGTTCCACTTATTGTTGCATTTCCTGGTAGTGTTAACACTAGGAGGGCCATTCTTTTAAATATTTTGTAACGGTTTACCCTACTAATTCGCAGTTCTACGACTTTTCATAAATATTTCAAAAACACTCTTTCTCCAAAAATTGTGATTTTATGACATTCTGAAGGGCAGTACAGCTAATCGGTTTCAGACCGAAAACAGTCATTTTTATAGTATAGTATATCTCTGAATCGGTAGCAGCACATGTTGTGATTGTTGCCTGCTTCAAAACTAAGGTTGGTTCTTTGTCGGCATTTATGCCTCCAAACATGTTAAATTCGGTGAAATCTATTGCGAGTGTCGTGAGATTCAAAACATTTTGTTTCCTTTATCAATGGTTTCATGGCCGGTGTGAAGCAAACTTTCCACTTTTTAAATGCCTTAAATTTCGCAGTGAATGCATGAATAAATTATAAAAAGTAAGAGTAAAATGCGAAACTTTACAGTGAGTTAGGTATTTTTAGGCGAATATTAACAAATTAGGCTCTAATAACCGTTTTAGGGCATTTTAAGGCACTATAAAACTCTTTGAATGCCTTTCAATTTCCATGAAACACAAATATTAATAATTATTTTTACTTTTCTCCTAAAGAAACAAAATAGGCATTTGCCCTAGAATCCGAAATCTGGTAATGAGGCAATATTAGCGATCAGCAACTATCTATGGATGCATATTCCCTACGTATTGAGCTTCGTGACAGTACAGTAGCGTGCAAATTAATCCGAACACGACATATTTTTACATTTTCTGTCATTGTTGGCCTCACAGCTGCTCATACCGCTTTAATTGACATCTGTAGTACGTGTAATTCCATTGTTGAAGGTCTGTCATTATTTTTTTTACGATATGTGACATTTTGCCTGTCGTTTTGTACTTATAAGCATTTCAGTTGTGTTGAAGACTTAATACTGCAATCCTGTGTACATTCTGTCGTCTTCACAAATGGATACAACTCCACGAAAACGGTCTAAAATTATAACATTAGCAGAGCATTCTTCTATGACACAGAGGCAAATTGCTGCAGAATGTCACATCGGTTTGGCTACTGTTAATTCGATCATAAAACAATACAGGGAGACTGGATCCATCACACCCCAGAAAAAAGGGAACTGTGGCCGGAAAAGGAAGACTTCACCTGCAGATGATCCTTTAATTGTCAAGAAAAGTAAATTAAATCCTAGACTAACTGCTGTCGACTTAACCCGCGAGTTAATGGCTACCACTGGGGCGAATATTCACGTCACAACAGTGCGGCGTAGGCTTTTGGAAGCTGGACGAAGGGCTCGTAAGCCTATTACGAAGCAACTGCTAACCCCTGTTATGTGCAAAAAACGCTTAATGTGGGCAAAATTACATCAACACTGGACAGTGAATGACTGAAAGAATGTACTTTTTTCCGATGAGTCTCATTTCGAGGTCCACGGCCACCATGTTTCTTACGTACGGAAAGGATCCGAAAAAGTAACAGCAGGTCATCTCCAACAAGCATCCAAATACCCCCCTAAAGTAATGTTTTGGGGTTGTTTTACACTTGAAGGGCCTGGAGCATTAATACCTATCAAGGGAATGATGAATTCTGACAAATATATTCACTTATTGGAAATCAGAATCGTACCCCAGCTGCAAAAATCATTTCCGGATGGCAGAGGTGTGTTCCAACAAGACCTGGCACCATGTCATACGTCTCGAAAAACTACAGAATTCTTCAACAAGAAGAATATTCAGGTACTCCCCTGGCCAGGCAACTCACCCGACATCAACCCCATTGAGAATTTGTGGTCAATTTGCAAAAGAAGAATGCAAAAAGTGGATTGTTCTACAAAGGAGAAGATGATTTCTGCCCTCATTGGTGTATGGTTTCGCGATGAAGAAATGAAGAATATTTGTGGGAATTTAGTGGAATCCATGCCAAATCGTCTCAGAACTGTTATTAGGAACAAGGGAGGCCTCATAGATTACTGAGGTATGTCTTAGATCCTCTTTTTTTTATCCCGTTTGAGTGTTTTTGCATAAGTAATTACGTTGTTCGGATTAATTTGCACGCTACTGTATATACTAGACTGTGGTTATATTATGATTAAAAGATGGGAGTTTCCATACATGACAATCAACAATGCATAATCTGAAAAGACAAATGAAAATCGTAGATGATTAAAATGGCTACTACAAATCAACAGCGGGCACAATGTGTTCTTTGATATGCTAAATTTGAAAGTGTGAAAAGAGTTCAAAGGGAATTTCGACGTGAGTATGGTGTGTGTAATGTACCTAAATACGATTCCATAATGTTGTGATATCGAACATTTGTAGAAACAGGTTGTATGTTAAAAAAAACATTCAGGAGGTCGCAGGCGAAACCCAGTACGAGAAGCAGCTATCTCTTGGCTTGGCCCCCAAACTCCCCAGATCTAACCCCTCCTGACTTCTTCGTGTGGGGTTTTGTTAAAGACATTGCCTATTCACAGAAACCTAGGAACATTGATGATCTGAGAGTAAAAATTACTTAAACTTTTCAACAAGTCACTCCTCTTACGTTACAACGGACATGGGCTGAATTGCATCACCGTTATGAGGTGCGCAGACCTCGCACCTCGCAGTTATACAAAACCAGTCACTATCTCTCGTGTAGTAGTCCGGATTTGTGAGAGGCGGGCTTTGCACCTCGCACATCGCATGCGTCGGTTCAGAAAAACCAAAGCTTAATAGCTTCTTTTGGTGTAAAGATGTCAAACAATGAAAATAAATCGCAGTTAAAGAATCCACGGTGTCCTTGTGTGTAAATACTAACTCACATGATTATGAGCTGTCCTTATGGAATGACAGCTGTTCCCGGTAACCGCTGTCACTAGCTGGTGAGTAATCAGCTATCGGATTTGCTTGTCAAGTCATTTGTTTACACGGCTCACGCAGAGTTTTTGTGTACTTTGCAAATCAGTTGTTCTGAAAAGTGGTATGCATGGACTTAGTTTTGAGATTCCTAAGTACTGTGGACTTCGACCTCAAATGACATCGGAAATAAATTCTTCTCAACATAACACTGTACAGTCTTCTGTGGTGTAGTGATTACCATATCAGCCGTTGAGTCCGAGATTCGCCGGTTCAAACCAGGCTGAAAGTGGCGGCTTCTTCCGGAAAGGAGGTGAAGTTGTGGCTACCGTGTCGTAAATTTATATAATGTAAAATAATTATATCTTTGATTAAGGGTTCCAGGCAAAATTTGTCGGCCATATCTAGTCCACATTGAATTTCGACAAAGAATAACCGCTGTAGTTGAAGGCATCATTTAATAAAATACTACTACTACTGATGTTAATAATACTGTTACTACTACTACTATTACTAATACTATACTACTGCTAGTACTACTGCTATTATTGCTGCTAGTACTACTACTATACTACTGCTGCTGCTGCTACTACCTACTATTGCTAGTACTACTACTACTATTACTACTACTATACTACTGCTGCTGCTACTACCTACTACTACTATTACTACTACTACTACTACTACTACTATTACTAATATTATATTACTGCTACTATAGCTGCTAGTACTACTACTATTACTACACCAACTACTACTATTACTACTACTACTTTATACTACTGTCTGCTGCTGCTACTACCTACTACTACTATACTACTACTACTATTACTGCTACTACTACTATTGCTACTACAGCTACTACTATTATTATTACTACAACAACTAGTACTACTATTACCTACTACCAATGTACTACTACTGCTGCTACTACTACTACTACAACAACTACTACTAATACTATACTATTACTACTAATATACTACTGCTACTACTACTACTACTACTGCTACTATTACTACTACTATTACTACTACAACTACTACTATTATTACTAATTCTATACTACTACTGCTGCTACTACTACTACTACTGCTATTACTACTACTACTTTTACTACTACAACTACTACTATTATTACTACTACTATATTACTACTGCTGCTAGTACCTACTACTGTTACTACTACTACTACTACTACTACTACTACTACTACTACTACTGCTAGTACTACCACAACAACTACTATTATTACTACTACTATACTACTGCTGCTGCTAGTACGTACTACTGTTACTACTACTATTACTACTACTACTACTACTACTACTAAATTACTTTTACTACTACAACTACTACTATACTACTACTGCTGCTAGTACCTACTACTGTTACTGTTACTACTACTACTACTACTACTGCTAGTACTACTACAACTATACTATTATTACTACTACTATACTACTGCTGCTGCTACTACCTACTGCTACTACTGCTACTACTACTGCTGCTGCTAGTACTACTATTCCTGCTAGTGCTACTACTACTACTACTACTACTACTACTACTACTACTACTACTACTACTACTACTACAATCACCACTTTATGGCTACGGGAATGTTTAAAGCTGGGATTGTCAAACTGTGGTACATAGATGTTTAATAGGTGGTTTGGCCTTTAAATTCGTAAAGTAACCAATTAAAGTACAAATTTAGGCTTACCATTAATTTCTCAGTTCTATTGTTGGCGACAGTAACGAGGGTTTTATACTTCCGGCTTCTGTGTTCTCATTATCCACAAAAAAAAGCTTTGTTGAGATAAATTATAAGCCTATACGTCTTAGGCTGGTATTCATAGTCGACACTTTCGATTAAAGTGTCCTTTGGAAGACGCAAAGTATCACTTTTCCGTTGCACAGTCGACACTTTGGTGCAAAGGAACACTTTGGATGAAAGTGTACTTCCGACCACACTTTGAGCCGAAAGTGTCACTTTGTAGAAAAATGGCGGACGTCTTGGAAGTTGTCGAATTATTTATTAGAACGTGCGGAAGAGGTGGCACAATTAGCGGACAATGTATGAAAGCGCTACATTAGGGATAGGCCTAAAGACAATCCCGTGGAATTTTATAATGATATAGAATGTAAAAAAACGGTTCCTATTTGATAAAGAAACTCATTGAGATTGCTCATCTTTTAGATGACTGGTTGACAAAAACAAATAATAGAGATTTTCCAGTGCCTCCAATAATACAGTTATTGACTGCATTAAAATTCTATGCTACAGATATGTATCATACATTAATACCTATAATATTATAGTTCAGGTATTTCTGTAGTAACATTCGTATATTCATAACCTCAATTCGATGAAGCGATATGTAGGTAGATATGCCTATATAACCTATTTTTTATTACTGAAAGGAATTTTTTAACTCAAATAATGTTAAACTAACTTCAATCTAATGTAGACGTAATTATCTTAAATTAGAATTGAGAGACCTCACGTGTCTGCTTTCTAAGCAGATTCCATAATTATATTGGATTTGAAACGATTTTGATTTTTGTTGACTACCTGTATTTTGAGATAAGATTTATACTGATGTTGATATAATCATTACTATTTTGATAATATACATTTTCATGCCAGTAAGCAATACATCTGATATGGCTGCTTTTGCTGAGATACTGTCTCTAGTTCATGTGCAGTCATAACCTCACCATGAAAAGAGATCTCATACCATTAGGCCTATTTTGTTTTGCATTGTAGAAAAATTTGGCATTCAAAATATTCCTGAAGAGCAGGCATTAATGGAAACGAGAGAGAGAGAGATAATAAAAAAAATAATAATAATAATAATAATAATAATAATAATAATAATAATAATAGCAGTAGTAATGTGTTTGTCATTCTTTTGACTTCTGTTCACTATTCACGAAAAAGACAAAAATGAAAATATAATGGGAATAAAACGATATATCAATAAAGCAGATACGTATAAAACCTAACCTAACGATATATATATATATATATATATATATATATATATATATATATATATATATTCTCAGTCCAACTTAACCTAACTATATAAACCAATAGAAGATATGTACAAAATCTAACCTAACTATATAAATCAGTGGAACGGATACATTCAAAACCTAACGTAACGATACAAATCAATGAAAAAGATATGTACAAAACGTAATCTAAATATATAAATCAATGGAGCAGAAACTAAAAACTGAAATAAAACAACTATAAACATATATTTTCGTTCTCGCGCGATCAATTAGGCTCCCAACTTAAATCATAAGCGTTATAATCTGTGGGTTACACATTAATTTGTTATTGTTTGTTCACTTGTTTTGAAAGGCATTGTGGGACTTCTGTTACCAACCAAATTGTAACTCTACACTTTGCTGGCGTAAAGTGACACTTTGTAAAGTGCGCTTCTTTAATCGTCTATGAATACCACTAATATGAAAGAGCCACTTTCGTCAAAAGTGTCACTTTGCAAAGTGGTGATATAAAGTGTCGACTATGAATACTAGCCTTAATCCAGAAGTGCTGGTTCAGATATACAGTAGGGGCAGTCCATTATTTGAGAACAGAATTCTCGAGCTTGGTTCTTTACAGAAAGTCTTCATTCAAAACGTCTGTAAAAATTCATTCTTACGAAAAAAAATTCTGACTTCAAAGATTTATGCTAAAAATGGTTAATTGATCTTACTTCTGTTGAATATTTGGGTTCTACTTTTTTTTTTCTAAACTTTCGTGACGGCATACGTATCATGTGATAATTTCGATATGTAGCTGACATAGTACGTGGACGACGTTCTGTTGGAAGGCCTAGATTACGAAGGGAAGGTGATCTTTGATACGAACAGACTAATAGCCTATCCTTGCAGCGTAAGTGAGTAAGTAAGAAAGTAAGTAAGCGTTTAAGACAAGAAGCCTAGACGTCAGCTTAGGAGTCCTTATCGAAAAATGTTGAATGGCTTTGCTTATCGCCTAGATTATTTCCCTAGATAATCGTTTGGGATTTTCGCAGCGACCGGAAATTTATTGTTGTTAAATTATTAAAGATACAAGTATAAAGATAAGACCGTACACACTATAGTAGTGTAAGAGCTACAATATGATGATCATCTACGCGTCCATTTTCTAATGAAGATAGGCCTATTAATGACGAAATGAACTTCAGTGGCGTCCTGGTTTTTCGGATGTGGCGTGATTCCACCTGTTTCGTTACGTAATTTCATAAAGAGTTACCAAGAATGTTTAGAAAACGAAAGCGGTTAGTTTCAGCATCTCATTGGTTAATTCTATTGAGTAACTTTTTTTTTTTTTTAGCGTTTCATTTAGTAGACTGGTAACTTACGTGAATTGCTCATTGTTTTGTTTTCACTGTTGTTCAGTCAACTGTCCGAAGACAGGTTGGAACTCAGAAGTGATAGCAATAAGGCATCACTTATGAACCGAATAAGCCAGGAGGTAATAGGGTACGTTGGCCAGTTTTTCATTATGGATACTTTTCCCCGTAATTTATAAGTGGGTGTCAGTTCGCCGACAAAACAAGTCAGAGGGCGGCAAACCGTTTTATTGTATAACACAGTGGTGGGCAAAATGAACGCAACCCACAAGACAGGATTTAAATGGTAACTACATACTGTGGGAGGGGTTGCACTCTACAGTGCAGTGACGGATTTACAGACAGTTGCGCCACTACACTCCTACCTACCATATGTAATTATAATAGTTCATTCACGTGATATTTAATTAATCATTTTTCAAAGAAATTTCTTCGAAATTGGAATTTATATCTGTGTATGCTATTTTCAGTTGCGCAAGGAGATGAGCATCGCTTAAGGTACGTTTTCCTCGGTGCGACTATTGCGATGATCGTTCAGTGATGATCGTGCAACGATAATCGTTGAGCACTATTTCTTTGTATTTTCTAGAGTCGCGGCAGTCGCTCGGAGGAAAAAAGTTCCATAGAAAATACAAAGAAATGGTGCTCAACGATTATCGTTGCACGATCATCGTTGAACTATCATCGCAATAGTCGCACCGAGTAAAACGGGATCTGTGCCTGGACTTTATAAATTTCATTTTAGAAAATAGCTGTTCACACTGATAGGTTGATGAATACATACCGTCATTTCCCAAAACTATGGTCCTGAAACACAACTATGGTCCACGATACAACCATTCAAAGATCATTGTAGAAGTAACATAGACCGTTCGTAGATAGCTGCAGTGACTTGAATTCAAACTAAAGTACAGCAAGAATATAGATAAACGAGGTACTACGTTATGGTGTACAAAATTTGAATATTTGTCTCGTGGACAATAGTTATGTTCCAGGACCATATTTATGGAAAATGACGGTACTCATTATTTTTTAAGCAAACTGTCTAAGCAGTGGATATGTAGTACTGGACGTCTTTTAAAAAATTTTAGCCCCCAGTAGACCTTCAAATTCTACTTTCAAGAAGCCATCATTCTGCAAAACCAGTACCTCTAACTGCAATTCTGGGATAACATTTTCAATTTAAACATGAAAGGAGTGGCAAAAATATTGAAATCTGTCTCCATCCTTTGAAAATCACTGAATCTATGTTCTCTAAACTCGTTTAACAGGTAATCTATTTTAAGAATGTACATATTTAAGTTCGCGTCCTGAATATTTGTAACTAATCCTAAACATGAGAAATGAAAGAACCGCCTTTCTTGTAAGTGTGATATCTTCTCGATTCATATGATTCTGCGAAAGACATTGTATCACTAATGAAGCTCCGAAGTACAGCAGTCCGGTATAATCCGCCACGTACACGCGCAGTATTTTCATGGAGTGGGGGAAGGGGAAGGTAGGGGGTAAGTTTGATGCTTCGCTGAGGTCTGACGTCACTGCGGCAATGCCGCAGGAATGCCCACCATTGGTATAACACTTTCCTGTGCAGATTATCACGGAACTGTTGTATGCAACTGTGAATATATCATGATATTCATTAATGAACAGTATAAAGACACACAAATTTAAATTCTAAACCAAAATAGACAATTTAGTTCTGAGTTAGGAAGAAAGCACTTGTGGATTATTCAGAAGAGGTGAGACGAAGGTATTTTGTTCCTGCTGATGAGTATAGGAATTGACGACGTTTTGAAGGCTGGATCTATCTTCGTGTTCAGGTGAACAATAAGGAGCTCTAGAAGGTATCCCGTTCGTATGGGCCGCTAAAAGAAACCCGTTTTTGCAGTCTTTGCTATGTGTATACATAACGATTTCTACATTTCATTGAGTCAGCCACTTAACTTGATATTTGTTGATAGAGTGGACTGGACTTTCTCCATTGCTGGCCGTGTAGGAGTTCTCTCACCTGATGACGAAGATAGAACAATATTCGAAACGTCGTGAAACTATATTTTGTCCCTAGCAATGGAAAAAGTCCACATCAACCAGTATTAATCCACCATAGCTCTCCCCGTCATTCAGATCTACACTTAATTTGCACTATTGTGTCCACCAATTTTCGGCATTTTTCCCTGCAAGATTTTTCTGTCCCTTAAGTTAACGAAGAGATGAATAGCCTTCAGGTTAACAGCTTCGAGACGAGAATGTAAAGAATAGAGCTTCAATTACCCGGTGAGAATTGGAAATCGTGTAACTTTTTTATTTCTTTCTCTTCTTGTCTTCTCATTTTTTCTCGTCTTTCTCCCTTATTTTCTCGCCTTCCTTATTTTCTCGTCATTCTTCCTATTTTCTCGTCTTTCTTCCTTATTTTCTCGGCTTTCTTCCTTATTTTCTCGTCTTTCTTTCTTATTTTCTCATCTTCCTTATTTTCTCGTCTTTCTTCCTTCTTTTCTCGTCTTTCTTTCTTCTCTCGCCTTTCTTCCTTATTTTCTCGTCTTTCTCTTTTATTTTCTCGTCTTTCTTCCTTATTTTCTCGTCTTTCTTTCATCTCTCGTCTTTCTTCCTTATTTTCTCGTCTTTCTTCCTTATTTTCTCGTCTTTCTTCCTTATTTTCTCGTCTTTCTCTTTTATTTTCTCGTCTTTCTTCCTTATTTTCTCTTCTTTCTTTCATTTCTCGTCTTTCTTCCTTATTGTCTCGTCTTTCTTCCTTATTTTCTCGTCTTTCTCCCTTATTTTCTCGTTTTTCTTTCTTCTCTCGTCTTTCTCCCTTATTTTCTCGTCTTTCTTCCTTTTTTCTCGTCTTTCTTCTTTCTTCTTCTCTCGTCTTTCTTCCTTATTTTCTCGTCTTTCTTTCTTTTCTCGTCTTTTTCCTTTCTTCTCTCGTCTTTCTTCCTTATTTTCTCGTCTTTCTTCCTTCTCTCGTCATTCTCCTTTCTTTCCTCACCTTCCACCTTTTCTCGTCTTTCTCCTTTCTTTTCTCTTCTTTCTTCCTTATTTTCTCGTGTTTCTTCCTTATTTTCTCGTGTTTCTTCCTTATTTTCTCGTCTTTCTTCCTTATTTTTTGTCTTTCTTCCTTATTTTCTCGTCTTCCTTCTCTCGTCATTCTCTTTTCTTTTCTCACCTTCCACCTTTTCTCGTCTTTCTCCTTTCTTCTCTCGTCTTTCCTTCTTATTTTCTCGTCTTTCTTCCTTATTTTTTCGTCTTTCTTCCTTATTTTCTCGTCTTTCTTCTCTCGTCATTCTCTTTTTTTCTCACCTTGCACCTTTTCTCGTCTTTCTCCTTTCTTCTCTCGTCTTTCTTCCTTCTTTTCTCGTCTTTCTCCTTTCTTTTCTTGTCTTTCTCCCTTCTTTTCTCGTCTTTGTTCCATATTTTCTCGTCTTCTTTTCTCATCTTTTCTCCTTTTCTTGTCTTTCTTCCTTTTTATTATTCTTTGTTTTTTGCCATTGCTTTTCTGCCTTCCATTCTTTTTCTGTCTTAATTTTGTCTTTGGCTTCTTTCTTTCCTTTCGTCTTGAATCCTTCCTTTATTTTATAGGGCTGTTTTCTTTTTCCTGCACTACGTCTTCTCTTCCTCTTTTTCGCTACATAGGCCTATCTTTCTCTGTATCATTGTGTCATCATTTGAATAGTCCTTGTAAGTGAAAAACAATATTAGATAAAGAATTGCTACACGGAACTAATGCGGATAACATCACCCCACCAGATTCCATACAACGTAGAGTTTCTTTATACTTGTTTACGTCTTAGCCTTCGTAATTTTATTTGCAATCAGTCACATTGTACGCCAGCATCTTCTCTTATGCTTCATCATAAACAGGAAGCAGTAATTTTTTTGTAAAGTATTTAAAAGACTCGGCTATAATGCATGGTGATTGAGTAGCGAGAAGAGATATGTAAACACTTCGTAGAAGCAGCTCATGTCAGGACGAACTAGGAAGTACAAGTGTCGTCCATCCAGGAACTGAATGCAAGAGCTGAGCTTCTGCGCGTTTATAAGAGAGGTAATCAATTCATTGAAATTGCCTTGGAGACCTTTCTCGAAACTGTAAACATCGTTGACGTCGACCGTCTTTTGTTTCACTCCTTGACTCGTAACTAAGTGGCAAGGCCTCATACATCTCAATTAAATAGGAATTAACGCTTCGTTATCGAGGCCAAATCGGGGTTGTAGAGGAAGGGCGAGAGAAAGGTGGTGGGTCATCTGCAGTTTTCATACCTTACGTTTTGGGTTAGCAAACTTTGTGGGCCTCGTTGTAGTTGAGTCTTTTGGTAAACTGAAATCAAGGAGAACGGAAGATGAGTGTCGGACAGTTCTTACTATTTGAAATAGAACGTTCAGAAAATAATTAATAATAATAATAATCATCATCATCATAATCATCTCCGTCTGTATCTTCCTTCTTTCTCATTTTGCTTCTTCATTTTGTAATTTTCGTCTTCCTCTTTTCTTTCTTATGCTTATTATTTCTTTTCTTTCCTTGTATTTTCCCCTCTCTTCACCCTTCCCCTTAGGCCCAAGAATATATAACAAATTTATATTTAAATATCCTAATCTTGTCAATTCTAATAGTTCTAGTATTAAATTAAAAAAAAAACATATGGATATTATAAAAATTGAAAAAAATTGTAAATTTAAATTTATATATTTTTATTGCATAGTAGACATAAGACAAATTGTATTATATACTTAATTTCAATTCAGGAATCCGCCCCTGAGCATGAGTTCTACTCTTTCAAGGGCGAGCTAAAGCTTTTCTGTATATGTTATATTTTATGTTACAATTCTTAGCAAAATAAATAAATAAATAAATAAATAAATATAAATGACACTCAGGAGGAAATTAAACGCAGAATAAATAGGGAAATGCTTGTCGTTATTCGGTTGAGAAGCTTTTGTCATCTAGTCTGCTTTCAAAAAATCTGAAAGTTAGAATAAATAAAACAGTTATATTACCGGTTGTTCTGTATGGTTGTGAAATTTGGACTCTCACTTAGAGAGAGAAACAAAGATTAAGGGTATTTGAGAATAAGGTTCTTAGGAAAATATTTGTGGTTAAGAGAGATGAAGTTACAGGAGAATGGAGAAAGTTACACAACGCAGAACTGCACACATTGTATTCTTCACCTGACATAATTAGGAACATTAAATCCAGATGTTTGAGATGGGCAGGGCATGTAGCACGTATGGGCGAATCCAGAAATGCATATAGAGTGTTAGTTTGGAGGCCGGAGGGAAAAAGATGTTTGGGAAGGCCGAGACGTAGATGGGAGGACAATATTAAAACGGATTGAGGGAGGTAGGATATGATGATAGAGCCTGGATTAATTTTGCGCAGGATAAGGACCGATGGCGGGCTTATGTGTGGGCGGCAATGAACCTCCGGGTTCCTTGAAAGCCAATTGTAAGTAAGTTGTAAGTAAGTACCGAAGTACATATGACATTTCCGTGCAGGAATTCTGCGTTATCATATGATGACACAGTGCATGAGGGTTGGCCACTAAAGGGAAACTCAGAGTGGAGCTCAAACTGAGAAGATTCAACCCGTCATCGGAACTGAAATCCGGTGTGTCTTAGTGGATAGAGCGTCAGCACGTAGAGCTGGAAACACGGGTTCGGATTCCGGTGCCGGAAAGATTTTTTCTCAGCTCCACCGATCCTCATCATATGATAACGCAGAATTCCTGCACGTAAATATCATATGTACTCGGTACATCGCAATAATTTGACTTAATTGTGTTATTTATGCTTATCTTGATATTATTGGCTGTCACTACTGAGCTCAAATGTTTAAAAATCTCGAATTATTCGAACTGCTAGCATAATCTTTTACGTGCAGGTGTTCTACCTCTCTTCTGTTTCGTTTTGTTACCATATATTTAGATTTGGATTGGTTAATTTCTAGGTTCACTTCATCTAATTTTTGTTAATGAGCTGAATTCGATTCTGGAAGCCCGGAATGCAACGTTGGGAAGAGGAAGGGCAGCGTTTTCCGTTTCACAAAGCGCTTTCATTTTTTAAATTAATGTATGTCGAATATGGATACAGTATTTGGAAAGATAAATAGGCTATTATTGTCTAGTAAATGGCAAAATAGAATAATATATACAAAATTGAAAAAAAAAAAACACCTTAAAGGAATGGAAGAAATAAGAATTCCAAAAATGGCCTCAGACTATAAACCTGAAAGAAAGAGAGAATATTAAAAAGATGGAATTGAGACCGGAATAAGTCGACAGGCCTAAGCCTTGGAAATATGAATAAGAAGAAGAGGCCATAGACGTAGCTCAGACGATAGCACGTTTGCTTGCTGATCCTGAGTTGTGTGCTCGGGCATGGGTTCGATTCCCGCTTGGATTGATCACCTGGTTGGATTTTTTCCGAGATTTTCCCCAACCGTAAGACGAATATTATGTGATCTATGGCGAATCCTCGGCCTCATCTCGCCAAATACCATCTCGTTATCAGCAATTCCATCGACGCTAAATAACCCGTTAGTTAGTACAGCGCTGTTAAATGACCAAGTAAAAAAGAAGAAGAATAAGAATAAGAAAGAGAAAAGTATCTGATAGAACGGAGAAGTCTTCGAAAATACTATAACAAACTGCAGACTCATGAAACATTGAAACATGGCACTAAGCTAATCTATGAGGAGAAGAAGAAGAAGAAGAAGAAGAAGAAGAAGAAGAAGAAGAAGAAGGTGAAAGATAAATAACGAAGGAAATAGAATAAGGTTCTAAAGAAGAAATAAGTGAAAGTGAAATTACAAAAAGCACAAAATATAAAAAAAGAAATAACGTAGGCCTAGTACGAAACGAAGAAAGACAAAAGGGACAAATTAAAAGAGAGAGAATATTGTAACGAAAAAGAATATAAAGAGGAAAATAACAAAGAAAAGTGAAGAGGAAATGTAGTCTTGCTCAATACATCTGCTCATGTGGTACGATTTGTATATTTTCAATAACTGAAACAGCTCCATTTGTCAAAGATTCGATCTGGGATTAACTTGGCTATCTCGTCGGTGCCGCATTGACTTCATGCGCCTCTTCTCCATTATAGAGGCTGACACTTCGTAGCGGCTTTTATAGAGTTTTTCCCTTGAAATCACATGAATTGCGAAATTCAGTCTTCTGATAACGTTATCTGTGAGATGTTCATACTCCATATTTATCTATAATGAGAAGCCTTTGTTCGATAGATTTCCGAGAGCCACTGTGATAAAAGTTCCAATCACTTATCTGATGATAATTCCGCGTACATGACCGAACCTGCATGAAACGTCACGTAGCACAGTCATGTTAGCTATTTTAAACCCAAAATATGAACATACTGTTAAGCGTAACTCATTAGAGTTCTTACGCCACGACATAAAATCATAGTTTTATTTTTGTATATTGATCGGGTTGTTCCAAGCACAGTTACGTAGGATTATTATGAAGTACCGTGACTAACATAGCTGAAATTAATACTATTTCTAAACCAATTTCGCGATTAAGGTAAATTATGCAGCTATGGAATATGGAAAACGGGATTTAGTTACTCCGTGCTGAAACAATAATTAGTGTTGAGAATTGTACGAATTAAAAACTCTAATATATGCATAAACATTAACATATAATCATTCCGAAATATGCCTTTATACAGAGTGATTAATGAGAAGTTGCCGCCATTTACGGAGCATATTTCTGAAGACATTTTGAGCAAAAACTGCCATATAGGATAAACATTGGTAATTTCGTGATAATTTCATGAAAATTAATTTAAAATGCAAATATGTAAATGTATCCTTATTCCGATTTTTCATCTAAAAGACGATAATTTGCTGTACAAATCTGGAGACATAAAAGATTGGACACGTTCTTGAACAAGTGCCAAAAACCACTTTTACAACTTAAGCTAAAAGGTTGGTTATTTCGTGATAACCTTGGTAATTTCGTGATATTACATTGATTATTTCGTGAGAGGTAGAAGAATTGTGGAAAAATTCATTGAAGTCAAATGAAATTCTCATTTATTGTTACAAGACTTCAAACATAGTAATTCCGTCTAATATTCATAGCAATAAAACATAGAAATACATATCAACACATAACAAGAATGAAATCAAAGTAAAAATTGAAACTGAAAAGGGATCGTCTTTGCCCTGAAAGGGTGAACACTTTTATTACGGAATTTACTATAACTTAGCCCATATTACTAGGGTAATTCCAAAAGTAATGCATAACATTTGTTTAAAAATTATATTTTTATCCTACAGCTTTGCTATTTTCACAGAATGTAGATACATCCTGTAGGTACAAAATGTCACTTTTCCACATAATCCCCGTCCCTTTCAACTGCCTTACGTAACCTAGGAACGAGGGCCTGTAGACCAGCACGGTAAAAATCTGGACCAACGCGTCTGAGCCACTCTTTAGCAGCGTGCACAAGGGAGTCATTTTCTAACCTCGTTCCGCGAAGGGATCCTTCAGTTTACCAAAGAGATGGTAATCGCACGGTGCCAGTTCAGGACTGTAAGGCGGATGTTTCAGTGTTGTCTATCCGAATTTTCTGATCTGGTCTGTAGTCTTGCGACTGGCATATGACTGTGCGTTGTCGTGCTATAGCAGAACATCCTGCTTCTCTCGATGTCGTCGAACACGACTCAGTAGAGCTTGAAGTTTCTTGAGAATTGCCACATAAGCGTCAGAATTAATGGTGGTTCCGTGTGGCATGATGTCCACAAGTAAGAGTCGTTCTGAATCGAAAAACACAGTAGCCATAACTTTTCCTGCCGAAGGTGCACTTTTGAATTTCTATTTGGTGAATTTGCATGATGTCACTCCATTGTCTGTCTCTGTCTTCGGTTCTAAATGGTGGAGCCATGTTTCATCTTCTGTCACAATTCTTGCAAGTAAGTCATCTAGCACTTATCATTGGCGCTTAGCATGATAACAAATCAAACAGAAGCTACACTGAACTCATTGCGTCCCCCTTTTCCTTTTTTGCTATCACATCTTATCTTCAGATTTCTAAAACTCGTATTGTAATACAATTTTTAAAATAGTATGAAATGTAACGCTTAATGCTCAACAAAATTTCGCCTCAAACAGCTAAGATATCTATCAGTAAAGCTAAGCCTATATGGCGACTACAGCTGTATCTAAAATTCAAAATATATTTCCTAAAATTTCATTAAGGTATAATAAATCATAGTACCAAATATCATATGCTTACCTTTAGTAATAAGCCTGTAATGTAATTACAAACATCCACAAAATTTCTACGCCTGAGAAGTCGACTCTAACTTGCTCTCTCCAAACATAAAAGCTCACTGAAGCAGCTACAATAGTCACACAAAGAGTAGCTGTATGTTTCTGGAAACCGGACAACATATGCAATCCCTTGGCGGAAATTTGAATCTCGCAACACCATTGGTTAGTTCACGAAATAGCAAAGAAAAAGTATCACGAAATAACCACTGCCACGAAATTACCAATGTTTACCCTAAACATGTGTTCTATTTTCAATATTTTCAGAGTTACACTAATTTGAACTTCTTAAAAAAAAAACTTCTTTTTTACTTTTAAGGATAAAAAATGTTACAAATAGAGAATTAACTATTCAGAAGTATACTTTTTTTAATTGGCTGGTATTCTGAAGATAAAAATGTGTTGTTAATTCCTTAGGGCCGTATTCATAGACATTTTTATCGCGTGCTTCCGGTGGATGACCAGCGAAACTAATGTTTTTCATATTCATAAACTAATGTTAGCGATATGAATAATTCGTTCCTCCTCTGGCAAAGTCGGGGCTAGTTTAGCACGCTCGTAACGGGGCTAGTGAAATGTCTATGAATAGCACCCTTAGTTTCTTTGTATAGATTTTTTCTCCACTTTTTAACTAAAAATTACATTATTCTTACACACTTATCAGAACAATTGTTACAGATCATACAACTTCTAACAACTTGGTTTTTTACAGTTCAGTTTTGCGTCCTAACGTACAGTCTTAAAGAGTTTACAAGAATGACGTGATTTGTAATAATTGTTGTGTTAAGTGCGTAAGAAAAATGTAAGTTTATAGTTAAAAACTGATAACAATTTTCGCTTTAAAAATAAACGTCCAAAATATGCATTATATATGCACGAACAACTATGTGTCACTCATCTTAAATTAAGCAAGAAATATGTAATTACTAAACTTCAGTAAGATAGTATGTAGCAGCGATACAAATATATGCATTTGCGTACGAGTAGGTATATTAATTTCTCATCACTAGTCATGATTCAACAATTAAGCTTTGAAAAATATGAACCAAAGTTTGTTAGTCATTTAGCTTGTTTATTACATACATTTTCCAAATTTGAGAAAATACTTTTAAATCTTCAAATAAGAATTTGTTTGTTACAATGTTGTTATGAATACTATGATAGGAACTTCGCTGCCGGATTAACATGATGAGAACATTAATTTTTGCAAAACCCGCATAACTTGAATGACAAAGTAAATGTCCCCTACCGGTATGTGGAACTGATTTCTTTAGTTTACAGAGTATAAGTGGGAGTTTTTAAAAATTGTTTATACTCGTAGATTTATACTATGACGGTTGGGAAATATGTCATGGTGACTATCTTTTTTTTTTTTTTGTGAGAATGCGGGCGCGATTCGAAATTTTGAAACATTCAAATGGAAGTGCAGGGTATGTGTACTAGTGGAATAGATTAGGGATCAAACATCCATTAACGACACAACATCACGCTACTTGAAAGGGCAACTTCTGTGCATGTGCTATTTGAAAGATCAGGATGTGTACTAGTGGGATATGATAGGGTAGGGCAGGGATCAAACATCCATAAACAACACATCATCATGCTATTCTTGTTTACGAGGTAGTTGAAATACCCTAACAATCCATCAGGTCACATCCATTTCGCTCGGCGGTCGACTCACAACTGCATTACGCATAACTACGCGTAAAATCGCTCTCTGTGCAAAAAAAAAAAAAAACATATTACACTGCTCTCCCTGTAGTGATGCGACCACATAGTATGGTTGTTTAGCACGGCGGTCGATTCACAACAGAATTCACATTACCCTCTCTGCGATGAACATACGATACGCTGCCATCTAGCGATGCGGCCACATAGTATGGATGTCACACTACTTCTCGTAATGTTATCTGTTGACTTAAAAAAATAGTTGCCTTGACTTATGTTCCTTGACGTCATCGTAAATTCTCAATATTATGAAATTTTGCTATCTTGAACTTGTTTCTAAGTTAATCTTGCGTAATATTCTTATAGTATATGGATGAAAGAACTCTGAGGATTATGTTATTCTGACAGCCCTTGTCTGGATATTCTAGGAAACGCTCTCTGTTTTGCCACAGGTGGCTATTTTGAGGCATTACCCCCTTACAACAAGCTTGTTAGGAGAGATTCGTTGAACTTGGGGAAGCATGCAATTACCTAATGGATGCTTGTGTATAACATTTTGCAAGCTATCCTTTATCAAGAAGAAAAGTGAATTGCAAAGATGCGGTGCTAAAGAATCTGTAATGTTGCACAAATGGTTTGGTGCATAACATTTCCATAGGCCTACAAAAATTCAAATCTCTGTGGGTAGGGAGACATAGAAAGACAGAGAAGACAGACTTATTGTTCTCAAAGACGATTTCTTGACCGGACGTATAAGGGACATAAAGAGAACTACAGGGTTGTTTCCGATTTCTGATAACGAATTTGAATGACATCATATGCGTCAGGAATCACAACGACAGCTGAATTGCGGCGAGAGGTGACAGACCAGTAGTGAGTGATTTCATAATCAAAGTGCACGGTGTATCACAGTAGCAATGCCCAAGAAAATCGAGCCTTTTTCAGAGGGGTACATAACAACTCTTTCCGATGCCAAGTACAGTTACGTGAAAATCATAGGAGTCTGCAAAAAAGCGTGGTTTCGTTATTTCCAAGAAAGGCATCTTGTGTGTACCTAATAAGACTGGCAAAGCTCGGATGAGATTAATTCCAGAGTGGAAAAAGCAAGCAAATCCACCCACAGTCACAAGTCTCCGCACTCCAAGAGAGGATACAATTTAATTCCATTCGAGCTTTACCAATCTTAGTACCAGACATCGGATTCTAGGACAAATGCCTATTTTGTTTCTTTAGGAGAAAAGTAAAAATAATTATTAATATTTGTGCTTCATGGAAATTGAAAGGTATTCAAAGAGTTTTATAGTGCCCTAAAATGCCCTAAAACGGTTATTAGAGCCTAATTTGTTAATATTCGCCTAAAAATGCCTAACTCACTGTAAAGTTTCGCATTTTACTCTTACTTTTTATAATTTATTCATGCATTCACTGCGAAATTTAAGGCATTTAAAAAGTGGAAAGTTTGCTTCACACCGGCCATGAAACCATTGATAAAGGAAACAAAATGTTTTGAATCTCACGACACTCGCAATAGATTTCACCGAATTTAACATGTTTGGAGGCATAAATGCCGACAAAGAACCAACCTTAGTTTTGAAGCAAACCAACAATCACAACATGTGCTGCTACCGATTCAGAGATATACTATACTATAAAAATTACTGTTTTCGGTCTGAAACCGATTAGCTGTACTGCCCTTCAGGAGTGTCATAAAATCACAATTTTTGGAGAAAGAGTGTTTTTGAAATATTTATGAAAAGTCGTAAAACCGCGAATTAGTAGGGTAAACCGTTACAAAATATTTAAAAGAATGGCCCTCCTAGTGTTAACACTACCAGGAAATGCAACAATAAGTGGAACTTTGTATTTTTGTCCAATTGAATCTCAATAACAACGGTTCATTTGAATGCTCGTTAACAGTTGCTCTTTCCCTCACCTTATTTGTGTTGAGAAGTTTTGAGCGGTAGGACGTTTTCCTGTGAAGTTTAACGTGATAATGCCGAAAAATATAAGTGCAAAATCTACATTGATCCGGCAATGGCTAACAGAATATTCAGAATTCACTTATGATGGAAAAATAATATTCTGCAAGATTTGTAGCAAACAGGTATGTAACAATAGTTGAAATGTATAAATTCTATTAATTTTAATGAGTAGGCCTATAATATTTATACATTGACTGAGCTATCCTGAGGTATAATTCTTTTTAAGACCACTACACTTTAACCTTTTAAATTCCGATAGTTAAAGTATTTGCAGGTCATTAAAATTTTGATTGTTCGAACCCACTAACTTTGTGATAGAAATACGGCAATACAACAATTAGGATTTTATTTTAATTCAGTTTACTTTACATTTTTAGATTTCGCAAGAAAAGAAGTGCCACCTAAAGCAGCATGTGCAAGGAGCGGCTCATAAGGCTAAAGCTCAGCAGAAAAATCAACTGCAACAAACTTTACTAACACAGCCTACTTCATCCAATCTCAGCAGCAATTTCTATGCCGATTTAACCAGAGCGTTTGTTGCTGCTAACATTCCCTGGAATGCAATTGAAAATCCGGTTTTAAGACAGTTTTTACAAAAATACTGCAAACAAAATATCCCATCTGAGTCGACCCTAAGAAAAAATTACTTAGACAGAATATACAATGAAACTTTAGCTTCCATTCGGGAGGACATAGGTGATTCTTACATATAGGTCTCTGTGGATGAAACCTTACATCCTATGAATAGGTATATAGCAAATATGGTAGTAGGAAAACTTAGTCCTGATGGACCTTCGATTCCACACCTCGTATGTGTTAAGGAACTTTCGAAAGTGAATAGCCAAGCCATTGCTTATTTTGTAAATAAAGGCCTACAGTCTTTATACTCAGGTAATATAGACGATTCTAAATTTCTGTTGTTTTGTACTGATGCTGCCTCATACATGGTTGCTGCAGCTCCACTTCTTAAAACATTTTATCCTAGCCTCACGCATGTAACCTGTCTAGCACGTGGCCTTCACAGGGTTTCTGAAACAATCCGGAATGAATTTCCTCTTGTCAATTCGTTTATTTCTAACACAAAAAATGTTTTTGTAAAGCCCCATCCAGGATTTCAATATTCAGAGAGAACTTTCCAGATATCCCACTCCCACCTCAGCCGGTTGTTACACGATGGGGAACCTGGATTCAGTCAGTGGTGCATTATTCTAAGTATTTTAAAGAAGTGGTCACAGTTATTGATAAATTACTGATAGTGCAGCGTGTGTGAAAGCAGTGAAAGATTGTCTGAATGACTCACGAGTGAAAAACGATATTGTCTACATAACATCAAACTTTTCTTTCATACCTGCAAGCATTGAACAATTAGAATGTGAAAAACAATCTCTTTGTAGCCAAATAGCAATAGTAAAGGAAGCTCAAGTGAACATATATTCTGCTTTCGGCGAAACTGGGAAAAAAGTTAAAAATAAGTGGGGCAACGTATTAAATAAGAATGTAGGATTTTCATTGTTGGAAAAAGTATCAAGAGTGATATCGGGGGAAAGTGTAAATGTTCCAGTAAGTATTGATGTTTCTATTGTACCTAATTTAAAATTTGCGCCTCTCACATCAGTTTCGGTTGAAAGAAGTTTTTCTGCTTTCAAAATGATTCTCAGTGACAAAAGGCAAAGGTTAACTGTGGAGAATTTAGAAAAAATTCTGGTGGTGTACTGTGCAGATAATTATAATAAAGTCTGAGCATGGAACTGAATTTCAATAACTTGAAATGAGTAATCTTGATATCAATAATCATTATTTCATTAGTTTCAATATATTAAATTTGTGCAGCTCTGTTTATAAATATAATATACTGTAGTATTCTTTTTTAATGTTTAAACATACTTTTTTGTGCGTATTTTAGTGTATAACTAAAAATTTCAGTGAAAGAATTAAGTATGATACCTTGATGTGCCTAAAATGCCTATTTTCATTAAAATAGAGCCTAATTTTACAAATTTTGAGCTTATTTTAGGCGCCTAAAACTGCAATTTCTAGTGCCTAAAAATCCGATGTCTACTTATTACGTACACAGAAGATGCCTTTCTCGGAAATAACGAAACCTCGTTTATTGCAGGGTATTTTACTTTCACTTAACTGTACTTGGCATTGGAAAGGGTCGTAATGTACCCCTCCCAAAAAGGTTCGATTTTCTTGGGAATTTCTGCTGTGAGTCGCCGTCCACTCTGACTATGAGATCACTCACTACAGGTCTGTCACCTCGCACCACACTTCAGCTGACGCGTGACTCCTGACGCACATGATGTTATTCAAATTCGTTATCTGAGATAGTATATAAACAAATATATAAAATAATTCTATAAAAATAAATATGCAAGTGTAAAAAGAAAAGGACTACATTTACAATGCAAATGGATGTGTGAACAGACAGCGGAACAAACTATATATATATATATATATATATATATATATATATTGATATGAAGAGCAGCTAATGATTTAACTTATGAAGAAAGGTGTACAAATTAACATGTTATGTAGAAAAGTACAAAAATAAATGCAGAAGAAATGTGTATACAAATTTAAGAAGACAAAAATCGCAACAGTAAATTTCGGTATACAGTATGAAGAAAGTGCACATTTAAATGCATAGTCAAGTATGGACAAGTAAATGTACAAAAAGAAGTTACAAGTAAACTTACGAAGAGAAGTGCACAGGTAAATATAAATGAACGAAAGGAAGCTGACAGGTGAATGTATAAACATGTAATACGGAAATGTATATGAAAGAAAATACAAAGTCTATTTCGTTTATATGACGTCATTCCATTTTCGACAAATGAAGTGTAATGAAATTTTGAATTCCAACCAATCACAGTCACACTTTGCGATACTTTTTGGAGCTACATTTATCGCTATCAATTTATCGCATGGTCGTTCTTTTGTTTAGTCGTTGTCGCCAACTGTTTCCCCGTAAATTGATGATCGTGAATACATTAAGATGCAACTACACGGTTAAACTTTTCTTTCAACTTTAAAGCAATGAATGCAAGATTGATATTTAATATTAATTTATATATTTACGCAGTGAAGACGACGTTCAAAACGGTGCACCACGTAGACACAAAATCTCCATGCATCTTAATTGAACGTACCTTTTAAAGTTGATTCTTTCAATATTCTTCCCAGATTGCACGCATACGCGATTGGAATATTGAACTGTGTAGATGCAGCTTTAGTTCCGTTACACACTACAGCGAGAATGCGTTTGTCGAGCTATAAAAAATGCTTTCCTGTAGCACGAGTAACGGTCGAAATAAGGCACAGCTGACATTGGTCCTGCTCCCACAGGTAACTTAACCTATAATTGTAGCCTATAAAATTTGTATTTTGTGAATGAAATGAAACAATTAATAGAAAGACAGATGTTCAAATTTATGTAACATTATCGCATATCAAACCCAAAGACCTTGTATAGTAATATATACAAGGTCTTCCGTATGGCGTAATAAAATTCGCGTTTTAATGATCTATACAGAGACAATAATTCTTCATTTAATTAATGTATTAATCAGGTTACTGTAATTATATTTTAAGATTTTAAATTATATTATGATTTCAGCAGACAATGAGAATGTAGGCCTATTTATGTTATAATAATAAGAGAAAAGTACAGTACATGTAATTAACATTGTTAAACCTGTATTTCGCTTTTCGCAATTGGCATTACTGAATAATAACATCGAATTTCTTTATTGACGTAATCGATATTCATCTATTTCAACTTCACAATGTCTGAATAGGTTAAGTATTCGTAAATATACAATTATTAACATTTTGTGATCGAATTTTAGGGATATATTATTTACATTTTTGATCTAAATGAGGGGTTGGAAAGCAATGGTGGATCATTAATGTTTAGGTGAGGGGTTTGGACTTTTTCCATTGCTGGTTGTCACAATCAAAAAATTAAGACACAACGTTTCGAAGGGTGGTTCTCCCTTCGCAGTCATACAGAATAGCTGTACGTAACGACCCCAACAATAGGTTTTTTCTCTTCTGTCCTTCCTTCCACCTGAAAACGAAGGGAGAACCACCCTTCGAAACGTTGTGTCTTAATTTTTTGATTGTAACAACCAGCAATGGAAAAAGTCCAAACCCCTCACCTAAACATTTACATTTTTATTTTATTCGCGAAATAGTCCTAATAAATGTCACTCGATGTCTGAGATTTCCCAGATAAATCTCAGACCTCGTGACATTACTGCAGATAAATTAAAAGTAAGTGAAATGCTTAATAAAAAATAATATACTCGTATAAACGAAAAAATAGTGCATATTGCGTGTAATGTGAATACTCGTTAAGTATAATTTTGTTGAATAGAGACATAAATTGTTGAAGCTGATTACAAGCATACAATTACGCAAGGGCGTGTGACTGCACTCCCTCACACCTACCACGCGGTCATTGTGCAGCGACTCGGTGCGGACACAGAATATATACAATACTGCCCACGGACACAACGAGGCCATTGCAGTGAGAATATGACGAGTTCTGCCATATTACATTTAAGTTTTAGTTACTGAATTGCATAGTAAATTTGACATGTTTAACTATTTGTCTAGGATATCTAAAGGATATTTATTTGTTAATGAAGAAAATGAACAACATTGAAGTTTGAAATAGGAATTTCTTCAATGATACCTCCTATAAAACTCTAGGTGTGCTATGCATAGACATTTAGCTAGCCCCGCTACGAGCTTGCTAAACTAGCCCCTGCTATCGACTGATTACTTGTACAGGATTCATATCATATCATGTCGCTAACACTGGTGTATGAATACGAAAAACGTTAGTTCGCTGATCATCCGCCTTAAGCCCGTGTTAAGAATGTCTATGAATATGGCCCTATAATTCTAGGGTTAGTTCATGGATGGTGAGATTAGTCGAGGGAGTGTATTTCGAGAATACGAAGCGAAAGAATGTTCGCAGTGGTGTTAAACAATTCATAACGAACCAGGCTATAATCTCAATTAGCAACAGTCACCAGTCGACAAATTAAATTGGAAAATTTGTTAGGGAATTTGATTGAAGAGAGAAAATTCATAATGTCGGGACATGTGCAGCGCCAATGGGAGCGGGCAACGGGTAGCAAGCGATAGTGCACGGTGTTTTTCTACTACAGTAACATACATGTTTACTATGTTTATTCTCAAGGCATAAAGACGGCTACTCTCAGGAGTCACAGCACAGCTAAGATAGTCTATAGGAACCACCGAGTTTTCAGAGTATCTTGAAAGAAGAGATGTTGTCATTGCTGTCTAGGGTTGCCAACATTTTTGAAGTAAATACGGGAGACTAAGGAATCGACAAAATTTCACGTATAAAAATAGTAGACAAATTATTCGATTTAGTAACAAAAAAAAATTATTCTACACTTCGGCAGCTAGGCTTAAGTTAAGAGTATTTTGAGACAGATCTTGTCTCGTGTACCTAATAGTTGAAGTCGACTAAAGTTTTCAGCTCTGATTTGATTAAATGTGTCGTGCTCATGTTTCGAAAATCTGTCCAATTATTGTTCATGAGGTGAAACAACCTGTTTGTATGAACATTACTACTTCGTACTGTAAGTTATTCTTAGAATAAAACTAGCCATTTTTTTTTTTTCAAATTTATAACACGGCTTGATTTTAGACATTTCTGGTAAGAATTACTTTCTATAAAGACTGTACATTCTAATGCATTTCTTATAGTACATTATGCAACGAGCCTATAATGATAGTAATTAAGAAGCGAGTATAGATGTTTATGAAACTAGCGCAAGCGAGTTTCATAATTTTCATACGAGCTTCTTAATTGCCATTATAGGCGAGTTTCATACGACTTTTTATGCTCGACTATATTTCTAACTTGAAATTATTCAGATGTACTGTATACATTTTATTTGTATCTGACAAGATCGGAAGTGACCTTGTTCTAGGTCGTGAATTGTGAGATGTGCGTAGACGCGAAAGTATTGATTTTTTCCGAGGAACAATAATGTCATTGACCTTGTGTAATCCCGTTAAACTTGGTAGCCTATAACCTTGATTATTGAATTCGACATTGAAAAACGAGATGACAAATTGAATTTATTTGAATATTATTTACAATTAACGCTAATTATTATAGTAACAGAACATAACCTTCTGCGACAGTATTAGATTTCCAGCCTCTGTGACTTTTCGCTAATTCTCTTTCGATTGCATATCCGAGAATAATCGATACTTGCGGTTTTATAACGGTACAAAGCTGATTTGCCATTGGCTGAACACATGTAAGCTGAGTTGTCATTGGCTGAACACCTGTACTTTAATGAGTAGGTGTACTTTAATGACATGCATTAAAGGACTGTTACCAGGTGTATAATTACTACATTTCGGCATGATCGAGCATAAAATAACTAAATTCATCATTCACTGCATAACCAAATGTTAAGAATAAAAATGTTTACATTATGAAAAAATAAGGGAGAAAAATCCTCGAAGAGAAGAATAATGCGGGAGCCGGGAGACTGTTAAAGGTCGATTCACAGTATCCATTACGTAATCTTTCCGTTTACATTCCGCATCCTTTCCATTAAAATGTGCTGTATTCACACTTACATTCTATTTCAGTACATTTAAAACCGTGAACCTGTGCACTTCTCAAGATAAAAATATGTAGCCAATAAAAAATTTAATTATATGTGCTATTATTTTAGACGAAAGTATATGATTATGTCTCATTACCAGAATATTGTACGAAATGGAAACATAAAAATTGGAGATTTATCCTTCGAAGAGGTGGAAAAATTCAAATTTCTTGGAGCAGAAGTAATAAATATAAATGGCACTTGGGAGGAAATCAAACGCAGAATAAATATGGGACATGCCTGTTATTATTCGGTTCAGAAACTTTTGTCATCCAGTCTGCTGTCAAAAAATCTTAAAGTTAGAATTTATAACAGAGTTATATTACCGGTTGTTCTGTATGGTTGTGAGACTTGGACTCTCACTTTGAGAGAGGAAGGGTGTTAGAGAACAAGGCTCTTAGGAAAATATTTGGGGCTAAGAGGGATGAAGTTATAGGAGAATTAAGAAAGTTACACAACGCAGAACTGCACGCATTGTATTCTTCATCTAACATAATTAGGAACATTAAATCCAGATGTTTGAGATGGGCAGGACATGTAGCACGTATGGGCGAATCCAAAAATGCATATAGAGTGTTAGTTGGGAAACCGGAAGGGAAAAGACCTTTGGGGAGGCCGAGACGCAGGTGGGAGGACAATATTAAAATGGATTTGAGGGAGGCGAGATATGATGATAGAGACTGGATTAATCTTGCACAGGATAGGGACTGATGGCGAGCTTATGTGAAAAGCGGCAATGAACCTGCGGGTTCCTTAAAAGCCATTTGTAAGTAAGTATTATTTTAGACGAGGAGGAACGTAGGCCTAAACGATAGAGGAAAAGAACAAAATGGGTTTATGATATGTTAAAATAACGAAATACAGAAGGAGAATATTTTACCTTATTCAAAGAGCTAACAGATGATGATACAAAATGGCTCAGTATTTTCGAATGTCAAAATATCAATTTTATGATTTACTTTCCAATATCGAAGAACAACTTCAGAGTCAAAACACTACATTCAGAGAAGCTATAAGTGCAAAACAAACGTTATATTATCGCACATTGTTTTAAACAAAGCAACACACAGAACTTTTAGCTGTAATTGAGACGGAACAGAAACGTTTGTTAGTGCACACTGTCAAAATATGACCACAGTCTAGTATATACAGTCACGAAGCTCATTATGTAGTAAATATGCATCCATAGATAGTTACTAACCACTAGGATCGCTAATATCGCCTCATTACAGACAATGCGAAATAGTATCGGCACAGTCTAATGTTCCTAGCACCCTCACAACTCAAGCTTCGTGACTGTATATACTAGACTGTGACATGACCATACACGTTCCATAAACATTGCTGCGATATAATACTGAATGCAAATGGAAAGCTCACTGAAGGTATACGCAACGCGAAGTGTGTATATGCTCATTTAAACACTAGTAAATATTATTTACGGAAAACTGATGTAACGTAAACGGAAAGGTTACGTAATGTATAGTGTGAATCGACCTTAATAATTAGGGACAAATACGGAAGATACCGGAAAATATGGGAGGTTGGCAACCCTACTGCTGACGTTTACTTTAACAGCAACCCTATTAGCGACGTGTTCACGCATGAAACATGCGGCTGCATCTTCGATAATAATAATAATAATAATAATAATAATAATAATTAATAATAATAGTTTTCTTTTCCCTGGCAGAGTTAAAGCCATCAGGCCACCTCTTCCATTCAACCAGGATCAAATCACATACAGAAAAATACATAGGGGCCTACCGGTATACAAATATTAACTTAATAATAATAATAATAATAATAATAATAATAATAATAATAATAATAAAATAAAAAAGAGAGATTGAATACACACAATCAGTATTAACTTAAAAATAATAACAATAATAAAAATAATAAAAAAGAGACTGAATACATAATCACAAACAGGAAAATCATTCTAGTTTACAAATATTAACTTAAAAAAAGAGAATTAATACATATGAATATAATCTCACAACTGAAGGAATAGTGCAATTAGTATGATCAGCACAGCACGGGTTACATTGAGACAATGACAATTACCTAGATATTAGTGCTAATGGAAAAATAAAGTAATGACTGTATAAAATAATAATAATAATAATAATAATAATAATAATAATAATAAACAAAAATTATACCTAAAAAACTAATTCTGTGCATTTAAAATATTTCTAAACAACCTAATTTTAAACAACTGAGGACTAAGACTACCCCTGATTTCCAGCGGCAGCGAATTCCATGAGCGGGTGATGGCTATTCAGAAAGAACTTTAGTACAGAGATGTCTGATGACATGGCCTACTCTGATTTTTTTTTACCATCCCGTACAACTAAGAATGAAAATGTCAGAATAACGTCCAAAATTAGATATCGAAAGACAGATTTTAAGGTCGTTTAATGTTTCTTATAGGTACACTACTTTATTATGTGTATGTTTATTCAAAGATTGTGTAGTATACAGTATCTACGGAGTGGTACTTCACATTCTTAATAGTAGATAAGCTATTAATCCACCCTCGGCGTGCATGTTGCTGAATCACAAGCAAGTGATTTGTTATCCGTGCCTGAGGGATGACAGATACAGCGAGAGACAAAGAAAGCAATAAAAATTTCAATGTGGGCAGACTGGAACTTTATTGGAGATTTGTGAAGCCACCCCACCTCATACTTTACTTTTATTCTTTTCTGATTGATGATCTTCATGCTCCCTCGTTACGTAAAAAAATATTCCGTAGTTTAAATGTTTGTCGTTTTATTTTCGAATGAACGCCGGTTGTATCTGTGTTGGCATGTTTTTATTTTATGGCACAACACGTGCCAAATTGCAAACGTTACTATGGTGATGCAATGTTACTAGGAAACTATGCAGTCATGGTACGCTTTTAGCCAAGCATGCACTAGAATAATAAAAAATAACAATCCCCGGTCTGCGCTCAACAGACCGGTTTCCGAAACTAGTTGAATTCAGGGAAATAGATAGGAAGTATCAATGAGTTCAGTTCTTTGCTTTCATTAGTGAATGGAACTGCGTACATAATAAAGAACTTAATTAGGGATAAATATAGTATTTTTTACTTAATTTTTTTTGTAGAACACACTTTTCTCTTTATTTCAGTGAAATATTTCTCTTCGATATCTCTACACTTACAGTAATAGTGCCCGAGATATGCGCTCATGTTACTTCACCTATTTCTTTCAATAAAATTTACACTTTTTCGCTCGTTTTATGAAGCTGTAGTTCTATTCGTTTTCCCTCAAAACTTAAAGCGTTTTTCTTACATATTGTAATGGACATTTACATACTTTTGACACTTCAGCAATAAAAACTAGAAACTGCAGCATTTGTTTTAATTTAAAAAATGAATTGGTTCCCAAGTTATTCTTGAATAACTTTATGTGATGTAAGTTAATTGTAGGCTATGTGCATAGGCGGAGAGAGAACCGTTTCCTTGGGGGGGGGGGGCAAAGCAAAACCATAGAATTCCGATATAACAAGGTTTCGGGGGATATCATTTACTTTCTCCCCCGTTATAGCTTGACCGTGGTACAGTATATCGGAATATGATCATGTAATAAAAGTATTTTTGGGATGCATGTTTCTTATAGTGTTACATCCATATCCACGATGTTTCGGACCGAGTTGTATAGGGCTTCAACTGTAGGTCTACTACAAATTTTAATAGAGCATAACCATAGGCAAAGTATGGGAGGGTATGTGGGAGCACTGTCCTTCCCCCCCTCAAATTTGTCTGAACTCTTTTTTTTCTATTAACATTACACAATATTGAATTCAAAAGACTTTTCTTGCTTTTGTTTATGAATGGGATATTATTTGTAAATGCTACCATTGTACCATCTTCATGGAAAATGGCTGTTTTCACAAACAATCTTTGGACTGTGATTGTTTTATGACAACTACTGAAAATTTCCACTCCTTTAACATGGGATTATGGTGTTTTTTTCACTAACACCTAATTCAGTAGATGGCCACTGCAGACTTCTAAAGCCTCATTCACAATGAAAATTCAACATAATGTAAGCGTTAACTTAAGAATATAAACGTTACGGTAAAATCAAGATCATTCACGATGGGAACATAAACATAACAGCAAATATACTTGGTAACCATGGAAACATAACAACGACGTCATTTGAGTAGCTTAATATCAAAGACGGACATCTGTCTTCTCCATAGTTTTGATCTAGAGGCAATTTTTTAATTCACAGTGTTCTTTGTAATATTTAAGGCAATTTATTTTACAAATATAATGTTAGAGTTTGCATATGGTTTCACTATAAATGGCAAAAGCATGAAAATTTGTATAAAAAACCACAGCTATCTAAATTTCGATTGAAGTCAGATGTCCGTCTTTGATATTAAGCTACTCATTTCCTCATATTCTGTCGTATACTTCAGCGCTCCACGATTGTGTTCTGTTTGCAAATCACGTTGGCCTAAGCATAAGCATGACAGTTTGGAGTTTGCAAACTTTCATGTTAACGTCTTACGGTAATGTTTATGTTAATGCTTATGTGAATCATAGTGAATGATCTCATTTGGTAGCCTGGGCGCAAACTTCTGTGTTTATGTTACGGTTATGTTTAATTTTCATTGTCAATGGGCTTTAACACAGGAGTACAGGCGGTTACAAAAGAAACATTACAATGCTACCATGCCTCAAACGAGGTATAGAAATTCTTGTACATTCAGAAATTTAAAATAAATATTATAGTGCTGACACATGATCTGAAGACATTAATTCGTCAATTTAAACACAGAAACTTAATCGTAAACAAAAGCAAGAAAAGTCTTTTGCATTCAATATTTTCTAATGATAATAGAAAAAATAAGAGTTGAGACAAGTTTGGGGGGCAGTGCCCTCCATTCCCCTCCCCTCATAACTTCGCCTATATGTATGTGCATGTTTTGAATTTTTGTTATATAATATTACAGAATATATATTACCAGTTGTTCTGTATGGTTGTGAAACTTGGGCTCTCACTTTGAGAGAGGAACAGAGGTTAAAGGTGTTCGAGAATAAGGTTCTCAGGAAAATATTTGAGGCTAAGAGGGATGAAGTTAGAGGAGAATGGAAAAGTGTCATTATGATGGCTCAACATTACCATCGTGAACAGATTGCAGCATTTATTCACAAAATGTGTTAAAACCTAGCCACTTTGAAAGAGGTTCTCTTCTTTAACGTAGATCTTTTACACAATCATACTGTACATTATAATTTCCGTTCTTTTAAGGTACCATTTGAAACATACATTCACTTTTGTTATCCTTCACGGTGTTTCTGTGTATACGTCATACCGTGGGATCAACAGAGGTGTGCAGACGGCTGTCGCACACTTATTCCGATCCCAGGCAGACTTCTACGACACGGGATACAAAAGTTGATCCCACAGTATGTCAAATCTCTCAATTCCAGTGGGGAATATGTTGAAAAATAGCTAAACAATTTCTGTGTCTGTTCCAACAAATCTTTCAATGAAATTGTGTTTTCTTTCTGTAATCGACCTCAGGGAAACTTGCTTTCTGGACTGCCCTCGTAATTGCGCCCGAGTGACCAAAATTTGTGTAAGCAGTTGTTTTATCATTGTTAAAATGGTAGAAGAAAAAAATATGTTTTTTTATTTGCCCTCATGGGAATGTTTGCTTGTGAGCACTAATGGGTTCCTTCGCTGATTTGACCCCCGTCCTCACCTTCGTGAGAATTATGAAGTAACATCAAACAATCACAGGTAGCAGGGGATCCTGCTCGTTTCATTAAGCTACGGTTTATCAACGGCGATCTTCGCTGAGATTCTGTTCCGTTGAATTGAATGTGCATGGTTTCTTTACGGCGATGAACGTCAACGAACGTCGCTGAACTCGACGAACATCGTTGGCGTTTGCCTTGGAGGCAAAAACCTGGCGATCATCGCAGAGAAACCAATTGTAAAATTACAGTAGGTGCTTAATTAAATCATTTAATAACATATGATTTATATATCATACACACCATAATGGCGGTAAAACAGAAATCTTTCTGCAATTTCTCCACTAATGAAGACGAGATATTAATTGATTAAACACAAATCCCTGTTAGACATGAGCCAAAAAGAAGAACCAACGTAAACAATAACAAATCTATATTTTGCAACAACTAGAACTGTTGATACAATTGAGTAAAATGATTCATAATTGAAGGACAGACATACGATGCGGCAGATTTAGCTACTGAAGCAAAAGTTTGAGTGTGAAATAGTAAGTGAAGTGGAATTCCGAGCAAAGGAGAGAAGTGCAACAACCTCCTTCTCACATTATTTTTTATTTTTGTAACATTATTTCCTAAGTAAATGCTCCCAAATGAAAAAAAAAAAAAAAACATTGTAAAAAGTAAAAATATAGTGTTTATATCATTGGTGTTTACCTTAAAGTTGCTGCTTATCTTTCATCTGAGCTTATTGGTTTGTGAATAAATTTTGTGGATAATTTTACAATATCATTTTCAATTGAACTTAAAACAAACTGAAATTGTTTGGGAGAAAGTCTGAAATATTCCTTAAAATTGTGGGATCATTTTCAAGATGTCTTAATATGAATGAATTAAAAGATCCCTCTGTATATCTATTTCTAAACATGACATTAACTACTTTAAAGATCCATACTTGTTTTTCAAGGCAAAACTTATATTATATAACCTACAAAACCAGAATAAATTTTCTAATAGTGGAATATATTTATTACATTGCAAAAGAACTGTTCCAGTAAATACATAGGGCAAACTAAAAGAAATTTTTGGACACGCTACAGCGAACATGTAGCTGACTTCAAACATAACAGGAACAAATCTAAGTTTGCTACACATCTAATTAGTCATAACCATGAACTTCCGAGTATAGGTGACACTCTGCAAATTTAAAAACAGTTAATAATAACAAACACATGAACGCCATAGAGGATTATTATATAGCTACATATTCTAATAATAATACGCATTTACTTAACCCAGATAAGACTGACGTCCTATATATAGGACACCGGACGTTTCACACAAATATGTTAATAACAATGACTATGACAGACTAAATATAACAAAAAAAAAAATTGGAGGCAATTTATAACACATCAGGATTATGGTATCATGATTGCCGACTATGAAAATCTTACACAACAATGTTAAAAAAATAAATCCTTCGGTTCCTACATATAGGACGTCAGTCTTATCTGGGTTAATGAGCAATTCCCTAATTTAAATAACCCGCTTTACAAAATTGTAAAGAAGTAAATTCTTGGTAATCCACTAGGTTTGCCTGATGCATAGTTTTCTTTAAGGCTAACGCATTCTACAACCTTGCGGTTAGGTCAGCATTCTCCTCAACTAAATTTGTGTAAGTATTAAAAATCACGATTTTAAATTCAACATTCTGTTTTTAACTTTCAAATTGAAATTTACACTTTCCCATATTATATTTACAGGACTTTGGTTTCATACACCGCTCATACAGCAACACGAACGAGCTATATACCATAGCATGTTCTACTATTTTGTGATTTATGACCACCTGTAATCGAAGATTGTTAAACTATTTTATCTCATTGTACATTTAACCATTAGTACATTGTTTGTTATGTCAATACTTTGTATGATTTTAAATTTTATGTTACACGTATGTTCATAATTACATATGTTCACACTGCCTATCATTTTAACTTTTTTAAACATTTTTAATGATTTTATTTAAACCAGAAATTATAAGTGTTCGTTATGTGTCTTTGCTTCGATGAGACCTGAGGATGCCATATTCATGGCGAAAACGATCGTCGGTCATTATGTACCATTTTATGTAATAATCTAATGGTTTAAATATTTGATTACACTGGTCAACAATGATTTTGTTAAATGCACAATTTCTGCTGTTTCTTGTGTAATTTCATCTGCAGATTCCAAAAATTAAGTCAGAATTATTCTATCACCCACCATTTTTTTGTAATTTTAGAAAAACTGATTTATTTTTATTGCAGTATACAGTCCTTAACATTCTAATGGAAAGAAAATCTTTCAAATATTTCATTTTATTCCTTTAACAATCGGCCTATAACTTTAGATCACTACTGCCTGTGAAGTCAGAATTCATAAAAATAAATTTTATTCCTCGTAAGACTGTGAGAGTTAATATTAATTCTCAGTTGAGTTGGAATTTACATTCATAAAACAAGTTTTATAACCTGCATTTTGTTTGTCCTAATTTTAAGTGTGGTAAAATTATCTTACAAAGTGAAACATACCTCGAAATACTGTATAAATCGCATAAACAATTTTTGTTGCGTTTGTGATTAGTTAATTTTGAATTTTACTACACTAGTTAAAAGAGGTTACGAGTGTTCTTTTGATTGAAAAAATAGATGAGGACAGGAACTGGGCCCCTGAAATCTGTTGTGCTAGATTTGATTCTATTAAGTGGCTGGTTAAAAGGATCCCGTCAAAGACTTCTATTTCACACACATTTCAGGTAAATAAATATGATTTTAGGTAAAATGTTACAAGGTATCAATACTAGAAAAGTCTGAAGTACATTTTATATAATTACTCAACAATCTTGCGTGATAGAAAAATTTTGAAAAGAGATTTGGAATCAGCACGAAAAATGCTATGAGAATCACCTATTCTTTGTTTTTTAACAAAAAAAAAGTTTAATTTTGTTGGCAAGTGTTATTGATAGTAATTCTGACGATAATAAATCCATACATATTTGAAATGTTATATTATAACGTTATTATTATCATCATCCACTTATCAGCCGATCAGACATGGTCAACTATATATAGCAATTTACTCTCCACCTACGAAGTTTGCCGGTAAAGAAACCACTCCCTGACGATGAACGCTTGCGATTTCAATCGACAGCGATGTTCGTTCGGCGAAAATCGTCGTAGCCAGACCGTAGCTTTATGGCGCAATACCACCGTCAAAGACAACGCAAGACCAGCTACTGTTGTGGGAAGAAGGTAATTCTTTCATTCCCTGTCGGAAACAATGCTGGTCCTCTGAATTTGAAGCGCCAATCGCTACCGCTTGAGCAAACTTGAATCTTGTCCATGAATTTTCGTTAAAGCTGTTAAATTTCAAGACCATTTGGTTTGATGAAAGGCACATTGTAAAGCAGGACGGGTGTTGTGTCACGATACTCGGAACTGGCTGTGATGTACCCGATAGATAATGCAGCGCGGTCCCGCGGGTAATGTATGTCCACGCCGGGCATCGCAAGGTGAACCAAACACTCCGATTCCACGAAATTCATGATAGATTTGGCCAACAGTTGTAGCGTCTAGTGATGAGGCATTGAACTACATAGGAATCACGGATCTTTAGTTATGCTAGATGGGCGTGATAATAGTTGTTCATTTATTCCATGGTTCATGTCTGAAAAATGAATTTCCAAACTGTGGTCCGCATGAATTTAGGCTGAAAGGTTGGGATGTATGTAATATTCAGATCTGTAATGTTTTTGTAATATTATTTATTATTCAACATTCTTATATTTTCGACGATATGCCACAGGTAATAAGGATATACCTGGCAAGTTATTCTTCTGTCATTTCTCGCTGTGTTAAGCGTACGGCAGACTATTGCACATGTTCAAAGAATGACGGATTTGTACAACTAGATGTAGAAGACCAATCTTCTGTGTAAACTTGTCAAATTTCTACATGTTTATTAATGTTAGGCTTACATTTACAGATTACAGACCGATTATTTAGTCCTGACAGCTCAGCGACGCGAAAGAGGGGAAGTATTCGGAGGAGTGGGGAGAGTTCCGGAGTAGAGATAAGGGCGAGCAGTCGGTAAAGGCAAGCGAGTGAATAAACAAACACCCCTTGGCGTAACTAAATGGACTCGCCTGTCCCACGCGCACATCTCCGGCGACTGTCAGGACTAAATAATCGTATTGTACGTAGCCGTTCCGACAATTAATTTACACAGACGGGTGAAAAAGATTGTTAGTTTGCCAATATTTATATCTATTCGATTCGAACCCACGAATTCGTTACTTCGAGATTATGCCCATAGCTTCAGTTTCTCCATTAATACATTAATAATAATAATAATAATAATAATAATAATAATAATAATAATAATAATAATATGTTGTGATTCCTTTATTATGCTCCTTGCGAGCCTGCCTCGACTCTCTCTTCGCCCGCCACATGAGAAATCTTAGAGAGAAGACCGACGCACGACAAATAATAATGTCGCCCGACTAAGAGATGGACTGACGTGAGACCGTAACAACCCATCTGGTCTAATACATGTTTTGGATGATGATAATGATTATGCTAATGGTAATAATAATAATAATAATAATAATAATAATAATACACAGTCGAGGCAGTTAAAAATTGAAGTTAGACTACTTAGTAAACTGTCCGAAAACAGGTTTGAACTTCATAATTGATATCAATGAGGCATCACTCATGAGGCAACTAAGTCAGGAGATGATGGGATAGGGTGGCCTGTTCCTTTCCCTCTCCTTTGCATACATCGCTGACTATTAACATATTACAATAATCAGACTTCAGATGTACACAAACAATAATTGTTCTTCCTCTGAAACATCGTTAAATGTGTTGTACTGCCTGAGAATTAGAGGGCGGATGTTGATGAAAAGTCATCTTCTTAGTTTTCACATTAGGTCGATGCCTATTAATATAGAAATCCTTTCTATGTTAATATCAACGTAAAAATTAATTTCTTATATTGCATTTTTTGCATCTTTTGACGTTTTTAAACGAATAGGTCATTTTTACAACTTTTTCGCATTTTTGGTCATTTTTCATAATTTGAAGAACTTTTAGATCATTTTGAATGCGTTTTACTTCCTTTTTTTTTTTTTATATATAAGCCTGTTAAATCTTTTTCTAAGCAAACGGATCAGTAGTAGGTAAGTGAGAGCTTTGACCACTAATGTTCTTTTGTTAGTATGAGGGTGTCTTTAGAGTTTGTTTGGAAGGGGGGAAACTTTCACCGTTCCCTGGACAATAGAACGTTGTAGCCCCAATATAGTTCGGAAGGGATGTATTACATTAGACAGAATTTTTAACACAAATAGCCTATTGCAAGAATGTATGCTGCGCCCACAATTTGTTTTGTCATTTACACTCCCCACCTGGAAGGTCTGGTAACAAAAGTGAAGAGCGGAAGGAGGAGACGGAGAATGAAGGCACTGCCATGGACCACCTCTGTTTGAAACACATTGTAAACCCTCAATAAAGCCTATAGTTTTCTCTTAAAACTTTCATTTTGTTGCATGCTATTTTCCTTTATCTTAGGCAAATTCCAGGAAGTTGCTTTCTCTCTCTGACATTTCCAGGACTGTCATTGAAACAAGGTGACTAATTTTTAAGAAGTTGTGGTACGAGTACGGTGAATAATATTTAAATGTCATTTTCTTTTAATTTCATGTCATTTTTCCATTATTTTAAGGGAATTTTATTGATCATTTTATGTAGATTTTTAGGTCATCAACATCCGCCCCCTACTGATAATAGATGTAGAGATCAGCCAGAACCTCAATCAGAGGTAAAATTGAAGTAGTGATCTAAATTGTTTAATAAGGCGCTAGAATCTACCATTTCTAGCTGACAGTAGAATATTATTCAGGCGTAAAGTCGATCGACGTGCGCACAAGCGAAACAAAGAAACAACATTTGTAAGGTTGCGGCTACATCTTTACGAGAATACCATTGGCGAGACGCGCTCTGTTGTGGGATTTTTCTGAGCAAAACTTATTGCAACAAAGGATATTCATAATAAAATGCTGCCTTGTATGATGAGCATTGCCAGTCATGTCAAGCTGCCCAATTGGGCCAAAAAATTCTCCGAAGAGTGTATAAGTATCGAACATCAAGTCGGTCGTCCATTGGAGATTGTCACGGAGGCAAATATGAAAGTGTTTGTCGTCTTGACCCTAGCACACAGGATGAAGGGGGAAATATGCTAGGCCGGATAGTCACATATGACGAGTATGGGCGTCATTACCTATCCGAGACATAGCGCACATCAGTGCTTGGTTCAAGTCGCCAGTAGTACATTCGTGAAGAGATGCAACCAGTTTTCAACTAGTGCTTCTTTGTTTCGCTTGTGCGTACTTCGATAATGTCATCTAGCGGTGATATCTTCAAGAACCTCGTTAAAAATTGTAGGTCGCTACTTCAGTTTGTAACTTACTGACTGTTCCTCGTAATAATAATAATAATAATAATAATAATAATAATAATAATAATAATAATAATAATAATAATGCAACACACAGATAAATAAGGAACAAATATATTAATAGTGCTGAATAGAGAAGTAAATAGACATACAAGCAGATACGTAAATAAATGGACACAAAGAAGCACATAAATAAATAGTGGAAGATAACCATAAGTTAACCAAGAAACGAATAGATTTCGCTGTGAGGGTACTTTGTAAGGCAATTTTGTTAGCTGATAATGAAATAATACATATTTTTTACTTGGTTAGTTAGCGACGCTGTATCAACTGCTAGGTCATGTAGCGTCAATGAAATTGGTGATAGTGCGATGGTATTTGGCGAGATGAGGCCGAGGATTCGCTATAGATTACCTGACATTCGCCTTAAGGTTGGAAAAAACCTCGGAAAACACCCAGACACAGGGATAGACAAAACAACTTATGTATATGAAACAAATACGTCTATAAATAAATAATTACTGTAATTAATTAAATAGGTAGGTAGTTAGATAGGTAGCTAGGTAGATAGGTGGATAGATAGATAGATAGATAGATAGATAGATAGATAGATAGATAGATAGATAGATAGATAGATAGATAGATGGATGGATGGATGGATGGATGGATGGATGGATGGATGGATGGATGGATGGATGGATGGATGGATGGATGGATGGATGGATGGATGGATGGATGGATGGATGGATGGATGGATGGATGGATGGATGGATAGAAATCGACATCAAGCACTTCTTTCTATCCCTCATCATAGAACGTATTTATACTCATCCTCCTATACTGTAGAATTACCTCGCCTCTGGACTTCGTTACCTAATGACTTCAGGGACTGCCGGATTTTATCACAATTCAAAATTAAATTGGAAAATTTTGTCTTAGTTAATGTTTTTTTAGGTATTGCTAGAAGTATTGATTTTTGTTTTTTTTTTCTTTTTATTTTTTAATCTAGATTAAAGTTGCAAGTTTCTTGTCTATGTTAGTTAATTAGTTAGGATACAATTAATTATGATACTTAATCACTCATTTAAAGTTTGTGTGACTGCAACCTGTGTGTATATTTTTGTGTGGCTTTACTTTGTTTATAGTGTTTCTCTCTCTCTCTCTCTCTCTCTCTCTCTCTCTCTCTCTCTCTCTCTTTCTCTTTATTTCTTGTGTAGCTTACTTTGTATATAGTGTATTTTTTTCCTGTTTATTTCTATTATTGTATTTGTATTGTATTATTTGGTGTTGTGGAAGAGAAGGCCTGATGACCTTAACTACACCAGAATAAATAAATAAATAAATAAATAAATAAATAAATAAATAGATGAGTGGACAAGTGGATACATAGATAAATATCTAGATACGTAGATAAATAGATATGTAGATAGATACGTAGATAGATAAATAGGTACGTAGATAGATAATTAGATAGATAGATAAATAAATGCGTAGAGAGATAAATAGATAGTACGTAGATAGATAACTAGGGAAATAAAGACGTAGAATTAATAATATTCCTGGCAAAACGTTGCGACGCAGTATGAATGTAATGCCATGAAACTTCATTATAACTCACCTTAAGTATATCCTATGTCGTAGAATAATACTAGGACATAATGTAAGAATGGAAATGGTCGCTTTCTTACCGTCTGCGTGTGAAGATATTTAATATTCATCACGAAAAATACTACAGTACAATCCTGGCAGTATCGAACAAGGCGTTACCGTAGAAACTCGCAATTTTTCTTGAAAGATTTGGCAAACCTTCAGGAAAAAAGTACAATCTGACACTAGCTTCCTTATTCAAACGTCCTTGTTCTCTTTCTGTAATCTTAATCAATTCTCAGAAGATTGTATGTAAATCTGTGATTGTTTCCCTTCATTTAATGCAATTTGCATATGTTTAAATAGCCGATAAAAACCCAACATCATGTCCACGTTATTCATGTTTCTCCACTCGACAATATTTTCCTATAGTTACTACCTGACCAAGAAAACAGACTGACTTATTAGAGGGCGTTATAGTGTCATATATTAAATTAATGTGTTCTTTTGCTTTGCAGCGTTTCACTGCAATGTTTCCATTACAGTAGGCCCATGATTCACAGCATAATCTATTGATATCAATACCACATCATCAGACATTTCTGTAGTCAAGTTCTTTCTCAATAGCCATGGCCCCCCGCTCCTGGAATTCGCTGCCGCTGGAAATCAGGGATAGTCTTAGTCATCAATCATTTAAGTTATTTAGGAATATATTAAATGCACAGAATTAGTTTTCTGCATTTAGAATTTTTTTATATTTTTACTTTTTATTTTTATTGTTATTAATTTTTTAATATAGTTATTACTTTGTTTCCATAAACACTAATATCTAGGTAATTTTCAATGAAACTCAAACTGTTTATAAAAATTGTATTCTTCCTTTAGTTTTGTGATTATATTCATATGTATTCATTATTTTTTAAGTTAATGCTTGTATACCTGTATGTATTTTACTGTTTGAGATTATATTCATATATATTCAGCCATTTTTAATTAATACTTGTGTACCAGAATGTATTTTTCTGTTTGTCTTTTATTCATATGTATTCAATTTTTTTTAGTTAATACTTAGCTATACGTGTATACCAGACTATACTGTATTTTCCTGTTTGTGATTATATTCATATGTATTCAGTCTTAATTTTAAGTTAATACTTGTATACCGGAATGTATTTTCCTGTTTGTGATTATATTTATAAGTATTCAGTCTTTTTTTTGTTTTAAGTTAATACTTCTATACCGGTATGTACAGTATTTTCCTGTATGTGCTTTGATCCTGGTTGAGTGGAAAAAAAAGCCTGATGGCCTTAATTCTTCCAGGGAAAATAAACCTATTATCATTATTATTATTATTATTATTATTATTATTATTATTATTATTATCCAAACAAGATAAGAGGATTGAATTTAGGTTAGGGCACGGTAACGTCATTTGTTAGTTCCTCCATGTGACAGTGTTTTACTAGTTAAGATTTACTGCTATTTTAGCAGTTTAATAGAAGATTGAAGTTATGACGCTGTAGTAGTTTCTTCATGTGGACGTGTTTTATTAACATAGAGTTACTGTGATTTCTACTTCAACAACGTAGTTTGTAGAGGAAGATTGAAGTAAGGACGCTGTAACGTCATTTTAACTAGTTTCTCCATGCGACAGTGTTTTATCAGGAAAGTGTTACTTTTATTCATAAGTGAACAGTGTAGTAGGAAGTTTGAAGTGAGGGTGCTGTAGTGTCTTTATTATAGTCGCGTCGCTCTCATTTCCGGTAGCTAATCACGTTGCAGGTCGGCTACATTTAAACGTGTGCGTCTTGTCATTCGCTGTTGATGACGTTATGCCCTTCCCAAGGCTGTATAAATACTTGTATAATCATTCGCCATTTTGGTTCTTTTCGTTGCTGTTCACAGCAAGCAGATGAAAACTATTTCTACCGCACCGTTAAACATTATGATGTCATAGCTTCTATGATAGTCAGTCAATCGCGTTGTAATTTGTAGGATTAATAGATAAATGTCTAAGAAAGCATAAGAAAAATTCTGAATCAAAATCGTTTTTGGAAAGTGAGGAAAAAAATACTAACTTCGAAGTGACCAGTTCAAAATAGACGTTGACACCCTCAAAAGTTGATAAGTGACAAACTTTTTTGTTTCTCACGTTATAAGGGGGGTCAGAACGAGAGAAATGTTTAGAAAGAATGGAAATTACTTTTAAGAGTGGCTGCTACTCAACTGGTTTCCGAGTTACGGCGGGTTAAACAGGAGCAATTTCGCTTCGTGGAGAACTGAAGTCTCAATTTTTGACTGTTAAAGGAGAAAGTACGGACGGTTGCTTATTATAGAAATCCTCGCGTTGCTTTCAATGTTTGCAAAATCGTGGGCTGAGAAAGTCGGGATTCTATTGGTCATTTTTGGTGAAAAAGAGTTTATTTTATCGAAATGGATTATACTTTTCATCTATATCATCGTTTTCATCTTCTTTATCATCTTTACTGCCTTCTTCATTCTCTTCATTATGTATTTCTATTCAATCCTTATCTTATGTTTCATCATCATCTACTTCTTTATCATCATTGTCCTTCTCTTCATAAACTTATTCAACTCTTTTTTAATATCTACTTTACTTTGTCACCTTTAACATTTTCTTAATCATAATATTCCTCGCATGTTAGTATTTCAGGGAATGAGATTGCGGACTCCCTAGCAAAAAAGGGACTGAAATGTTGTTACGGACGACCTCCCAACTTTCGTATCACAACTTAAAACGATAGTTAACCGCTCATTTAAGAATGAATTTCTCTCACATCTTCAAATAAAGAGTGATGGCAAGAAATGGGCTTGTCTTGTTGACAAGTCAGAGATACTTCCTGATCATCCCCGTAAAGAGACTGTAGCTGCCATAAGGATTGCCGCAGTACACGACTGCCTGGCGGAATATTTATATAAACAGGGTATTTTACCATCACCTCAGTGTGTCGTTTGTAATGAGGAAAATTCTATTATGAATAGGGAACATTTAAATGTTTGTAAAAAAACTTGTACAGTAATTTTAAATCCTCTATGGGGACTTTGTACTAGTCTGCCAGAAACCAAATGTTGTTGAATCAGTCTGGTTGAGCATTAAATACATACATACATGCTACATAGATACATGTATGCATACATACATACATATATACATACATACAGTGACATCATTTTATTTTTACTTCAATTTTTATGGTACCTGAGTTTTTGAATATACTTCACTCCCACCCCTTCTACTAATGAAGTTCCAACTGTCCTCCACGCAGAATCAAGGCTGCATATAGTAAACATCACTGAGTTAGTGAGAATAGCCTAGTGCGTTCCAGAAATATGTTCGCGTTTTCCAGTGACGAAAGAGTTTTCAATATTGAATCATATTTTCGCACAGGTACTGTCCGTTTGCCTACGTCGCATCCCGATTTCCCCCACCTGCTTCTGCTCGCCCCTCTGTAAAATCTGGACTGTCTTAGCTCTTTTCTGAAAACATTAATTTCTGTTAGGAATTGGACGTTTACGTAATATTATACAGCTGTTTAAAATAACTTAAATAAAAGGGCCTCGTTAAATAATGAACTGTCACATGATTTGCCCCCTTTCTCCGATCCTGCGGCATAACCACTTGGACAGACAGTAGATAGCATGTCTGAGTAATTTTATCTGTGCGGGTCGGGCAGAAGTGAAGATTGAATTTACAGTACGTAAGGTACTCTTTTATAGAGTAGGTATAGAATTATTTCAACATGAGTTACTAGTACGAAGGACGAAACTGGCAATTGGAATTTGATGCAATAGTCTATAGCGCGATAATATGCACAAAAGAACTAAAGCCTGTATCGAAATGAACGGCCACCATTTTCAAAAATGTGTTTAAATATCCATATTATGATTATTTTTCAATTTCACTTCATTCTCTATATTGTACGCTAATGTGCTGCAGACAGTATAATATACACTGCATAATGAATACGTTCGCATGGATAACTCAGTTCCTGAGTAAAAACACTTATTCTTAATACAGTACTGCATTTTGATTAAACAATAACCTAATGAAAATTATCGCACTCAAAATCGCGGTATTTCCTAGTTTACGTAAATGGATGAACTACTTTTTTTCCCTCCTATACATAGTAAAGTGATTTGTTTGTGTTTTACGCCAGTATCATCGAACTACAGTCGTGGAATTGGGTAGCAAACGGTGTTTCCGGCTCTCTAAAGGTATAGCCAGGTTAATATTAAAAATGTTAGTAAAAATAAAATGATGTCCCTGTACATACATACATACATACATACATACATACATACATACATATTCTTCATTGTAATCGCCAATATCAATAAACTTAAAAAAAAAAATGGACACTCTGTCCTATTCTTTGCTCAATTTTATATTTAAAAAAATTCAATTCTTGTGTCATCAGGATAAACACATCACAAACAGCATAATATATCTGATTCTTATGAAGAGTAAAAAAATCGTAATTTCATTCCTGGAATCGAACTAATATCTTCTGCATATTTGTGATATTTTGATTATTACTTTTCTTTTTTTTTTCCTTTATTTTAAATACATTTACCAATATCTTATCTACTTAAGCATTACTTGCACAAAAAATAAACGATTAAATTTTAAAGAAAATTAACATACAAGTTATCTGATAGAGGTCAAAGATTCGTTATATCATGCAAGTGCTTGTTTCTGTTCATGGAAATGGGTATGGTATACGATTACAAGTCTGAATTATGATGTCTTCTATATATATTTCTTGGTTGCCTTTTATGTTTTCGGCATCCACTTCCTTTGTGATTTCTCTTAATCCATAAATTATATCGAATCTTAGAATAGCTCGAAGCATAGGATACCAAAAAAGAGAATAAAGAGATGAAAATAGTTTAAGTTGAACTGTAAGGTTGCTGACCTGATGGCGGAGGTTCACGGCCTGCTGGACTCTAGTTGCTGAGTGTTCATTATTATCAGAAAGAGGATCTATGTATCTTGTAGTCAAGGTAACTACAAGAGAGCGTCTTGGGAGAGGCGAAATGTCTAGTGACCGGTATGTATAATGTAGCGAAGCAATATTTCAGAAAACGGCGGGTGGCAAGGAGAAGAAGAAGGAGAATTGCTATAATGACTAGGTTGTGGTTAACCAAGAGTAACTACTAGAGGGCTTATACGGTGTTCCGCAATCTAGATCACCATAACAAGTCGCTCAGGTTTTGTACTTACATTGTAGATGTAACATTCTGCTTTGCGTGAGAGATTCACACGTAGAAAGCTGGGGATATATTTTATCTTGTAGTCTCGATAATTCAGTGATTACAATGCTTGCCATTTGGATAAAAGTTCGCACGTTGAAACCTGTCCGAATGCCATGAATTTTTAAGGTGTGATAAAATCGCCACCACCTCTTTCTTGGAAAGAGGAGTAAACCAGGGAAATCGTGGTAGATTTACGAACCATGCTCTGAATTAGAGGACTTCCGGCAAATTTCGAGTGACTATTTCTGCAATGCTTGGGAAAAGTGGCATAGCCTAAGTCAGTTTCCACAAACATTTTTTATTAATTTATTGACAATTTACGGAACATCTGCTCGCTTGGAAAAAGAGACAAATATTTCTCTCTTTACAGTAATTCAGACAGAAGAAAATCAAATCTACATAATACAGTGTGAAGACAGTTTTTTTTCTTCTCCTGTAAAATTAACATTTTTGACTTGTGCCACTTTTCCCGAGCACTACAGATTTCTCCACCAAGTTTGAAAGGATGTGTCTTTAATCCCTAGATAAAGTTGTTCTCATAAGAATAGAGTAGGGAGTAGAGTACTTTGTCATATTTCGATTACATAAATCAGTTCAGGTAAACTGGAAAAAAAAAATGGTGACTCGCCAAAAAGTGAACTTAAGGTAAAATACGAGTATACAGAACTTATGTGCTAAATTTAATATAAGGCTAACTTTAAATATAAAAAACTTCGAATATTTCTGGAATAAATGCTTAAGAATTATCTAATAACTAGTAAATTAGATACAAGAAAACATATTTTTTTATGCTCGACCATGCCGAAATGTAGTAATTATACACCTGGTAGCAGTTCTTTAATGCATGTCATTAAAGTACACCTACTCATTAAAGTACAGGTGTTTTCAACCAATGACAACTCAGCTTACAGGTGTTCAGCCAATGACAAGTCAGCTTTGTACCGTTATAAAACCGCAAGTATCGATTATTCTCGGATATGCAATCGAAAGAGAATTAGCGAAAAGTCACGGAGGCTGGAAATCCAATACTGTCGCAGAAGGTTATGTTCTGTTACTATAATAATTAGCGTTAATTGTAAATAATATTCAAATAAATTCAATTTGTCATCTCGTTTTTCAATGTCGAATTCAATAATCAAGATTATAGGCTACCAAGTTTAACAGGATTACACAAGGTCAATGACATTATTGTTCCTCGGAAAAAATCAATACTTTCGCGTCTGCGCACATCTCACAATTCACGACCTAGAACAAGGTCACTTCCGATCTTGTCAGATACAAATAAAATGTATACAGTACATCTGAATAATTTCAAGTTAGAAATATGGTCGTGCATAAAAAGTCGTATGAAACTCGCCTATAATGGTAATTAAGAAGCTCGTATGAAAATTATGAAACTCGCTTGCGCTCGTTTCATAAACATCCATACTCGCTTCTTAATTACTATCATTATAGACTCGTTGCATAAGGTACTATGATATAGTTAACACAAAACAATTTCCAAATATTAAAATTTTCACCTTAAATATATTCATTCTCCTAGCAGTATGCTTTATCCAACAGCCAATTTTTTTTATCTTTTTATGTTTGTCTTGTTTCGTCAGATAATTTATTTTATGTTGTTATTCCCATATATTGTGGACACCGTTCCAGTAAGGCCAGTCTATGAGGGGGGAATTTAACTTTTATTATGTCAAATGTTATGATATATTAATCGTATATTGCTGCTGGGTATTGCACTGACAAGCAAACATTCTAATGGGAGCAAATAAAAAAGTTAATTTTTTTCTTCTACCAAGTTAATAATGTCAAAAGAAGTGCTTATAAAAATTTGGCTACTCGACCGCAATTACGAGGCTGTCCAGAAAGTGATTTTCCCTGGGACCGTTTACAGAAGAAAGCACAATTGCATGGAAATATTTATTGAAACAGATACAGCAATTTTTGCGCTATTTGTCAACATATCCATTACTATAACTGAGACTTTGTCATACCATGGGATCAGTTTTTGTATCCTTGTGTCGTAGAAGTCAGCCACCTTAGATCGGAACCAGAGTTTGACAGCCGTCTGCACCTCTCTGTTGATCCCATGGTATGACAAATGTTTCAATTTCGATGGCGAATATGTTGGAAAAATAGCTCAAAAATTACTATGTCTGTTCCAATAAATTTTTCAATGAAATTGTGTTTTCTTTCTGTTAACGGCCCCTGGCGAACTTATTTTTTTCTGCCCTCGTAATTGCGGTCGAGTGACCAAAACCTATATAAGCACTTCTTTAGACATTATTAATATGGTGGAAGAAGACAATTCAACTTTTTTATCTGCCCCCATCAGAATGTTTGCTTGTGAGCAAAATTGTCATATACGTGTGACAAGAGCTCCGGCAAGTAGTCCTATACTGAAGGAAATGTTATTATTCTTAAATTTTTAAAACGCTACCTGAAAGATTATCTACGAAATGCATGAGTCATGATTAGGATGACTTTTCTTAATTTTAAAAATTGTTTTCCATTTTCTACATAGAATTAAGATGGAGAAAGTTACACAACGCAGAACTGCACGCATTGTATTCTTCACCTGACATAATTAGGAATATTAAATCCAGACGTTTGAGATGGGCAGGGCATGTAGCACGTGTGGGCAAATCCAGAATTGCATATAGAGTGTTATTTGTGAGGCCGGAGGGAAAGAGGCCTTTGGGGAGGCCGAGATGTAGGTGGGAGGATAATATAGAAATGGATTTGAGGGAGGTGGGATATGATGATAGAGACTGGATTAATCTTGCTCAGGATAGGAACCGATGGCAGGCTTATGTAAGGGCGGCAATGAACATTCAGATTCCTTAAAAGTCATTTGTATGTACATAGAATTAAAAATTTTACTCGTGATAATGTCGCTATGTTACGAAGACTTCTAAACTTAAGAAAGACACATCACGTTCTCTTCAAATGCTCCAGTTTTCTTCTGTTGCTCTCATTCCTAAATTATTTCTGTATCATTTTCTCATTCACTGGCGATTCTCCGTTGATGACAATGGCAGGGTGAATCACAAATATAATAATAATAATAATAATAATAATAATAATAATAATAATAATATCTTCATCATCATCATCAACCATCACGAACTAGACCTAAATAATTCTGTGTAGGCCTCATCTAGTAATCTCTTCATTGGTCTTTTGGTACGTTTCCAACCAATAATATTACAATTTTTTATTTTTAAAAGGATTCTTTTATTGTTTACTCGATAAACATGCTGTAACCAATTGTTTTTGTAGTTTTGAATTCTTTCTTCAAACGTTAATTACGTTTTAAAATTCTTTTAAAATAGATGAATTTTTCTTATGGCTAAAAACTGTATAACCCGTATTTTCTCGGAAAAATTTCATTTCAGCTCTATGCAATCTCTTTTTTTCTTTTTGCTTTAGTGTCCCGACTGTAGTAAGAAATAAAATATAGACATTCCATAAAAGAAGGGAATTTTCACCTCAAAAAAATTAGGAAAAACTCTGTATTATATGTGTAGTCAAATTGAAGCTCGTAACTTATAATAATACGATAATATTTTGTGGTTTCGGAACTTTAAAATTTTACATCTTGATTACACAACTTTTAACACTGTATCACTTCGGAATATGTATGATAAGACTTTCCTGTGTTAAACTCCAACGTATCTCGTTTACATGTTTCGACCTATTTATGGGTCATCTTCAGAACTGGTCGTTGTTGGTCTTGGCGCCACTTGTTTTGTTTCCTGCGAACACACCCCAACGAAATTCTCAACACACAACTCAACTTCAAAACACATACACTCTTTGACTCTACATTATACCACACGAACGCACCCTCACAGGAAACAAAACAAGATGCGCCAAGACCAACAACGACCAGTTCTGAAGATGACCCATGAATAGGTCGAAACATGTAAACGAGGTACGTTGGAGTTTAACACAAGAAATTCTTATCAAATATATTCCGAAATTTAAAATTTTGTTTGATGTGTAAATTTAAATAGTTTGTGTCAATGTCGTATAATCAATTTGTTTGTTTCATTATCACATGATTTCAGCATGTTCTGTTCTATGTAGTGCATAGAGATCAGCTGCTTCTATATTGTCAGCTCCTAAAATTACTATTTAAAAAGCTGTATGTAAGTTTTGTTGAAATGCAAAGAGGAAAATAAATTCAGAATGAAACTTTGTCTTTTTTGTCTACCAGTAACACTGCCAGCAACTTTTATTTAGTTACTAACAAAATTTAAAAAAATTTAAATAACATGCATTGTGTAGGATAAAGTTCTTCATTTGAAAGGTTACATTCCATTAATTAAAGTAGTATAGCAATAAAATTTGAAGTTAAAAAAACTGAGTAAGAATGTTCCACCTGTAATTATGGAATAGCTAAATAGTAGGTAGAGTAAAAAAATGCTGTATGTCCTTAATATTGAAGTTTTTTTTTTATAAGGCTAGGTTTAGTATTTTGCATGGTCAGAATAGGCCTACCCAAAATCTGTACATATTTAGAGAGTTTATTTTATATGTACTTCATTAGTGGAAGATAACTGACATCCTAGATATTAAATTTATTCTGAACGTTTATCATGTAGGCCTACAATTAATTTGATTGTTAATGGTTTTGAGTCAACGATTGTCATTATTTTTGTTTGATTTTGTTCTTGAAATTTCCATTCAGAAGTCTGTTGTTAAAAATTTTTAAGGTGAATCATTTTTATATTACTGCTTAAAATTTAGGGGCCTGCTTTGAAAATAATTAAGATATTAGAAATGAAGAAATAAACATACAGAACAAGTAACACTCTACAAAAACATCTCAACACACAAACAACACAAACAAACAAATACAACCACTTAGGCGTATACAAACTCAAATGTAACACCTGCAACAACTTCTACATAGGACAGACAGGCAGATCATTTCAAACACGTTACAAAGAACACATCATAGCCATAACAAAATTACAAAACACCTCCACATATGCAGAACACGTCACAAATGCTAACCATACCTACAGAGACATCAACACAGATATGGAAATACTACACATCCAACCAAAAAGCCAGAAACTAAACACACTAGAACAATATGCAATATACAGACACACAAAAACACACCCCAATGAAATTCTCAACACACAACTCAATTTCAGAACACACACACTCTTTGACTCTACACTATACCACAGGAACACACCCTCACAGGAAACAAAACAAGAGGCGCCAAGACCAACAACGACCAGTTCTGAGGATGACCCATAAAAGGTCGAAACATGTAAACAAGGTACGTTAGAATTTAACACAAGAAAGTCATATAATACATATTCCAAAGTGATACAGTTTTAAAAGTCGTGTAATCAAGATGTAAAATAAATGTAACTAGTAACCAATGAAGATAATGAATATACTGTAATAGAAAAAAGGGACAAGAAAAATAAGAGAAAAAGAGGAAATAAAGAAAGAGAGTAGTTGAGAAAGTATATTCCTCCCCCCTTGATACCGTAATAGGCTTACTATGACAGCGCACCTGAGTTCGTATCTTGGTGATGACAAAATAGTACTTGAGTTAGAGAAAATTAAGGTTCCTGACCGTTTAACTTAGGGTTCTACACAATTCCACCATCACTTTTCATTTCAATATCCAATACCATCAGTATACAATAGAATTACTCAATTGTGTGTACCGTCTATGCAGGAATTAGGGTGATGAAATTAGAATAAATAAATACAATTTGTTGTAATATTTAAGTTTGTTTAATGAACGAAGTGAAATAGGATATGAATAAGTCAATCCTCTAATAATAATAATAATAATAATAATAATAATAATAATAATAATAATAATAATAATAATAATAATAATAATATGCATTAAAATACAATGTAATGTTAAGAGGACACGTAAAGGAGTGTTTTTGAGGCACAGACAATTAACAGTTAACTCATGTACTGTATATAAGTACGACGTTAAAAAATTCTTAAAGTTTATTATTATTATTTTTAGCTTGAAAGTCGTGATATTTTCTACGCCCAGCGATTTGTCTCCATTTTATTACGAGAGCATTACTGATGATCCATTGTTTCTGAAGAGCGTCTATCTTTTAAGAGGAATGTTAAATAAATAATTATCGATTATCGATCGTCGGTTGGGAAAACGAGGGGAAATTGTAGACGCGTGTGCAAAGCAGAGAGATAAGATGGCGGGCGGTCTTCCTCATGGGACCGGCTTTGTGATGAGTCCTGTACTCGAAGAACGCAAGGACATAAAGAACACTATCTTGCCCAAATGACAGGTTGCGAGCGAGGCGGCAGGGTATCGTGTCCTGCAATTCCACAGATTTTGAGGCCTACCCGCTGAACCGCCATTATCCAAAAACGTGAGATTATTCCTTTCTTCCTCGAAGCATCGAAATTGTGTAGATACGTGCTGTGCAGTGAAGTAATGTGTTCAAGTTTGAGAATAATCATGTCCGTTAAAAACATCGTAAGTGAAGGCATTTATAGACTTTCTGAAGGATTAAGTAAATTTCTGAGAATTGCCGTGGAAAATATTAGAACACATGTTTATAATTATTTTGTTAAATTAAATAGAATTCTAAGGTATAAACAAATCATAAAAAAATGTAGGCTACATAATATACTTTTAAACTTTCTTTCGTCTTCTGAAATTCTTAATAATGTGCCTCATATATTTGTATTATTATTATTATTATTATTATTATTATTATTATTATTATTATTATTACATAGTGTTCTGTCATATGGCAGATTTTTCACTGTATACCCAGCATTCCTCAATCTTTCCTATTTTCTGCCTTTCTTTTAATCTCAGTATATGATCCATGTATCTTAATGTCATCTATCATCTGATATCTTCTTCTACCGCGAACTCTTCTCCCGTTCATCATTCCTTCCAGTGCATCCTTCAGTAGGCAGTTTCTCCTCAGCCAGTGACCCAACCAATTTCTTTTTCTCTTCCTGATCAGTTTCAGCATCATTCTTTCTTCACCCACTCTTTCCAACACACAATATTTGTTATTCTGTCTATCCATTTCACACGCTCCATTCTTCTCCATATCCACATTTCAAATGCTTCTATTCGCTCATCCTCATTAGGGTGACCAGACGTCCTCTTTTATCCGGACATGTCCTCCTTTTTAGGCCTTTGTCCGGGATCCGGGCGAATTTTTTAAAAATCAAGAAATGTCCTCCTTTTCGTAATTTGTATGCCTGATATTTTGAAATTATCTGATTTGACGCCTTTTTCAAATAATTTGCCTGTAGGTGGCAGCAGCATCGACGGAATATACTCTTTGCCAACGATTATAACTCTCTTTGCTCCTCCTTGTTACGGTCGATGCTCACAGGTAGCTAGTAGATCGAGGTGCGAATATAAATCTAAATAGATATTTTCTGTTGTCTTTAATATATAGTTCCCTTGACTTTCGTATGTAGCTAACTGTAAAATCATTATTATTAAGATTTTTCGTAATTATTTTGTAATAAAATAGATATTAACATACTTTTAAGCATGATATAATCCTAAATCTGTACTGTAAATATTTTGTAATAAAATAGATTTTGACGTAATTTAAAGTATAATATATGCCTAAGCCTAAATGTAAATACATATATTCTGCCTTTTTTTTTTTTTCGAGCAATGTCCTCCTTTCTGAAGCTTTGTGTCCTCTTTTTTTATCGATGTGAATCTGATCACCCTACTCCTCACTTCGTCGTAATGTCCATGTTTCTGTCTCCATAAAATACCACACTTTACACAAAGCACTTCCCTAGTCTCTTCCTTAGTTCTTTTTTCAAAGGTCCGCAGAAGATGCTCCTTTTTCTATTAAAAGTTTCATTTGCCATTGTTATCCTCCTTTTGACTTCCTGGCAGCAGCTCACGTTGCTACTTATAATACAACCTAAGTATTGGAAGCTGTCCACTTGTTTTATTGATAATCATATTTTACTATTACAAGGAAGTTTGCACAAAGGATACAAACCCAGTGGCCAGACAGTTATTGATGTCTACTATCTGAACATATTGAAAAGTTTGGTTCATAGAATCTGTCGTTTATAGTACGATTATTTACTCCTGACAGTCGCCGGCAATGTGCGCCTGGGTCAGGCGAGTCCATTTAGTTACGCCAGTTAGTCAGTCCTTGTCTTCAGAGTTATCGGATGTTATGCGTGCGGTAGAACGGTATGTTTCCAGTACAGTTAAGCTGTACTGCATTCCTTTACTGACCGCTCGCCCTTATCTCTACTCCGGAGCTCTCCTCACTACTTCTATTACTTCCGCTCTTTCGCTTCGTCTAGCTGTTAGGACTAAATAATCAGAGAATACAGATCTAGTATCAAGATAAGGACAGCTGATTTATGATGCATGATAACGCATTAAGTCATTAAGGAGATTTTGGCCGGCATAAAAGCCTGTGCTATCGCATCCACCGTATTCACCGGACTTGAGACCGTGTGAAGTTGTTTGTTTTCAACACTCAAAGCATAACTAAAAGGTTGTTATTTTGTTGACGTGAATAATATCCAGAAACCTGTAACGAGAGAACTAAACAGAATTCTTCTGTCGTTGCTTAATGGAAGTTACATGCAGGAGGAAAGCTACCCATAAATACTTTGAATAAATAATGCTCATTGTGTTCATACATGGAATCAATACTTTTTAAAGAATCAATGAAATCCCACTTTCCACGCTGCATATTTCATGCAAATAACTCTCTTGGTGGTATCTTTTTGGTGAGGTGAAAATTTTCGAAGTAGTTTCCAGGTACAAATAATATGGCGACTAGGTTACAAAATAAATAAATATTTCAAGAAAGCGAATACATCGGGTTTTACATTGTTACGCACACTTTTCGGAAGATGTCAAAACATGTAAACATATATATTTTTCTTTATTCAAAAATATATAGGTCTAGCTAGCACATTTTTCGTAAAAAAAAAGTGATTGAAAGAAGTCCCTAAGCTATTGCAATAATGTAGCATCTCCATTTCAGGATAAAATTAATGAACCAGTATATTACACTTGTAATTTTTACAAGTTCCTGGCCACCATTTGTAAAATCAACAATATTATAAGGACTTACAAATTTCTAATCTGTTTGTTGTGTCATGGAGTTCATGCTAGTCGTACTCTGGGCGGCGTGTTAAATCAATTAAGCCTGGAAATGCAATTATTAAATTCAAATGGCTATCTTACCCATTAATAAGAGATTGGATCTCGATCAGATTACACAATTTATATGCACAGCGCACGGGTCATTATTTTGTTTATTAATCACGGCTGTAGAATTGAGGTCACAAACTGTCTCCTCTGTTTGGTTCGTTGCGTCGGAAAATTTAACTGTTAATACTGTCCTACAAACTGTTGAGAAATGAGCAGAAAATGACAAATTACAAAATAAATTGTTTGTAACTTCTTTTTGTCATCGTCAGGTTTAGTTCAGCCGCAACTGGTGATTTATGTTACCTCGTAACAAAGTATCGATCTGTTGTTATCTTTTCGTTGCTTGCTGCAGTATTCGTGTTATTCATATCGTAATTTCATTCACTAACAATACTCTATGGAGATTAAAACGAAAAGCTTCGTTTTCACCTAGATCATATATATAACAGATAGCTCATCCTTATGTCAAAATCGGTTGCACTTTGAAGAGAACAACCGCCAGGATCGCCACCCGTCCCCCGTAAACGAACAACGAGATGGCAGTACAGTCGCTAATGCAATTCAAATGGGAGTTATGACGTGACTCCTTATGTAACAACTAGATGGCAGCATAGTAAACCTGACAAAAGTTGTTACCGTCAAATCCTAAAAGGCCGAACAATCTGGGTATATATAATCTAGGGTTTTCATCATTGTCGTCGTCGTCATCATCATCAATATAGGTATTAGTGCCATCATAACAAGATGAGAAACATATTTCTAAAGTCACTGAGTGACGAGATATTTATATTTCTTTGTGGTAGTGATTCTATGGGACACAGTGTATTTTTCGAGTTGTGTTGGATTCTCATAGGCCAGCGTTTCTCAAACTTTTTTGAAGTGGGGGCCACTTTTTTAAGTCGGGACAGTTCCACGGACCACCTTACTCTTGTTCCCTTCGAAAGTAAATTTATCATTTTTGTAGCATATTTTAATATCAGTATACTTATATTTTAAAATAGAATTAATTAATTATAATACTTTTGTAATTATATTTTTTGTAGCCAGTCACAAGTAACTTATAACAAATTCTGTGCATTGTTGATCCATCACTTGCCTGTTAGCAGTTTGTTGTTTCAAATCCTTCTTATGTGGTACACGCTAGTAGTTGTCCAAGTCTCTGTTAAGTAGTGCCCATTATAAATAATGGAAAACTGGCTTTGATCCGGATCTTTGGAAAGAAAGGAACATGATACGCTTCACTTAGGCAGTGCTAATAGTTCAGAAGCGGTGTGTGAAGAAATATATTAATTATAGCGCCATTAAAGAAATATCTAGTCCTAGTGGTAGCTATTTAAAGAAAAAATACTTTCGTAAATATGACAAGAGTTATTTGGAACTTGGATTTACTTGATGTGGCAATGAGAGTGAACCAAAACCTCGGTGCGTTGTTTGTTACGAAGTGCTTTCAAACGAGTGTATGAAACCCGCGAAATTGAAACGGCACTTACAGACGAAACACGAAAGTGTAAAAAATAAACCTGTCGGATTTAAAAATAGACGGAGTGTAAAATGTCATATCATCATCTGGAAAAACAAGTAAAAACAAAATACAGTAATGCAGAAACATGCCCGATTTTCAACAAGTAAAGATGCAATTTGGCACGTTCTATTTTTTTGTGTACGACGTACTAGTACGTGCCCATTTCAATGTGCATACTGGGTGTCGGCAAAACTATTAAGAAAGCCATCAGTACATGAAAAGGTTCGGTCTTCTGTTATCAAATCGGGTGGTCCCTGGCAGGGTTACAGGCGCAGCACCAGATGTGCAGGGAAACGCCACGTTCATAGTGCTTTAAATTCTTTTTTTGTTGCTGAGAGTAGAGTGGGAAGTGAGTAGACGGGTAGAGTAAGAAATTTCATAAAATATTTGTCCCGGGACAAAAAGTGAAAGGCGATTGCCATGTGCCATTTCCAAACTCTGAGATTTTCAGCTATAGTGTGATACGCAATTCGTTTGAATTTTACTTTTTCTTCTGTCTTTTTTGAAGGACCACAAGGGCAGAACTCGAGTACCACAGGTGGTCCGCGGACCATAGTTTGAGAAACGCTACGGATATTTATATTTCTTTGTGGTAGTTATTCTACGGGAAACTGTGTATTTTCGAGTTGTGTTGGATTCTCTCAGGCCATAGTGTGCTGGAAAGTATTGAAGAGACTTGTAGCTTGTGAACCATGTTTTGAATACAATAACAACATTTATCTTATGTTCAGGAAGAAACTGACTCTAAAATAACTTAGGAAGTGAATGTTACAAATACAGTTGATATGATTCTAACACCTCGCCTTTATTCTCCGAGATCTTGGAATAGAAAATATGAGACAGTTATGACTGTGGTTTTCCTCAAGTGTTTCCGAGAAGCAGTCTAATACGCCACAACACTTCCTTTCATATAGACCTACGGGTTAACAAATACCACAAAACGAAGCAAGTGGACCCGCACGTTAACTCAAGTGATGGATTCTCATCAAAAGCGAATGGTATTTCGGTTCGAGCTGGTTGTGTTGGGCAAAGTGTTTGTGGAGTAGGATTTTCCTGGTGCTCCAGTGACATGCTATGACAGTCATGTCAATTGATGCCCATAGTCGCAAGCGAGTGCTTTAGAGCTCAGGAAAGCCTGAGCGCTTTACAGTGGAAAGGAAAGAGACAGCCGAAAGAGGTGGTATATGCCGCTTGCTCGAGCTATATTCAGGAATGGCCAGCACTGATTCAATAGATATCTTATTAAAACAGTATCCGTGTTAATTTTTAGATTTGTCTGGGAAGTATAAGTGCATTAATATACCAAAGGGTAAAATAGGGTTTCAGTATTTGGATAACAATAATAATAAGTATAAGTGCATTATAAGAATGTAAGTTTTAATTTTCATGCACATTTTTCACAAGTTTGTTTTTTTTTTATTCAAAAGGAATATTTTCTCAACTTTTTTTTTTATAGAAAAGTGAAATTTCCAGATATAGGCCTATTAATTTAGTAGTCTTACAGTATGTTTTCGTAAATCTAATATATCGTAAATACGTATTACTGAAGATAGTGTATTACAAATTTTGAAAATATTCGCATGGAACATGTTTGTAAGGAAATGAATTAACAAAACTAGGCTACTACTGTTACATCATAAGCAAAAGATATATGCCCATGTGTTGTAAAAATGTCAGCTCTATAGCTTCAGCAGGTTTCGAGAAAATAATTTAATATTCTGATGATAGGAAGTTGCTCACCAATATCACCTTAGAAGCATAATACGATAATAGTTTTGTTATGGAATATTATTTAAACTTAAAATATATACAGTACAGGTAACTTTGCTTTGTACTATAATATTGTTTTGATTAGTTTATTGATTACTTTTATAAGGCTAAAGATACCGTCAATATCAATTCCAACTTAAAATGTCATACTCAATCTCTTTTTTTGGGGGGGGGATGTCACTTTCTTTATGAATTACGTGTTTCATCCACTTAGTACAGTATAGTTGTACTGCTATGGAATTAATGTGAATATTCCTTCTTAACTCTTTATTATGTTATTAACGTTTAAAACACAACTGCAATATCAAGAAATTGGTGTTAGTACTTTTGTTTTACAGACAATATAGATAATATCAAACAGAAAGGAGTCATATAAAAAAATGACATAAAATTTCACGTTCCGTTTTCTTAATCCAACAGGCTGCTTATTCCTTCTTCCATACCAAGCGCTTGATGCCCGAGCATGACGTCAAGGTCAGAAAAATGCGCTTTCTTTGACATCACTGTGATATGGATTACAGATAAGGGAAGGATAAACTCACGCAGACTTAAGCCATTCAGAAGAGCCCATTCTGCTGCTCCCGAAGTTTGAATGAGCAGAAAATGATCATAAAATTTTTCTTGAGCTCTCCCATTCAGGGACAGTGTTTATTTACGCGATGTAAAACTTCAAGTCAAGGCTGCCTCTTTGACAGCGTTGCAAGGTAATCACACTAGAAAAATTTATAGTCTTTAAATTTATTATTATTACTAGAACAATACTTAATACTCCACTACCTCTGTATCATTGCTTCATCTAGCCATATTCTCCTCTCTTTCATACAGCTATTTTCTGTTTCATCGATTCACAAACTGGATAGATGCTAGTACAGAAGCATTCATTGGTATTCCCTATAAAAATTTAGGGCCTACTTATATTGTTTTCCGAGGACTTTAGAAATGTAATAATAATAATAATAATAATAATAATAATAATAATAATAATAATAATGATAATAATAATGATAATAATAATAATAATAATAATAATGATAATAATAATAATCATCATAATCATAATCATCATCATCATTTAAATAATTTAAATAGGCTACAATAATTGGTATGGCATTTTTACTTCTTTATTTTACTTTAACTGATTTTAAGTAAATAATGTCCACACCTGTGGAGTAACGGCTAGCGCGTCTGGCCGCGAAACCAGATGGCCCGGGTTCGATTCCCGGTTGGAGCAAGTTACCTGGTTGAGGTTTTTTCCGGAGTTTTCCCTCAACCCAATATGAGCAAATGTTGGGTAACTTTCGGTGTTGAACCCCGGACTCATTTCACCAGCATTATCACCTTCATTTCATTCAGACGGTTAAATAACCTAGATGTTGATAAAGCGTCGTAAAATAACCTACTTAAAAAAGGCGATAATAAATTATTTTATTATAATAATAACTTATTTTATTTTACCTAGCACAACTAAGACCTTGGGGCTTTCTTTTCCACTCAACCAGGTCTACAATTAATACAAATACATAAGTTATAATAACAATGATAATTGACACATAGTGGAAGAATATTATTAAACTTATCTAAGTTACTAATTGATCTGAATATATTAGAACTATTATTTGTAAAATACTATTATTGAGATATTTAAAAATAATCTGTTTGTGTGGAAGAGAAGACCATAAGGACTTAAGGCCTTAACTCTGTCAGAATAAATAAATTATTATTATTATTATTATTATTATTATTATTATTATTATTATTATTATTATTATTGTTATTATCACTGGCGTGTATCGTACTTTGAAAGAAGATAACAGTCTGTTTCTGCCGTTGAATAATGATCTGGGATTTATCTGAATTTAGTGTAAGACTATATTTTTGACACCAAGTGTACGTTGAAGTTAGGTAAGCACTCATTAAACATTTTTATCGTGTTATTCAGTATTTCCGGGCGGAAATGTAAATAATTTATTCATACTTTAACTTTATAAATAAGTTTCATTTTGGAGATGCCGATAAGCTCACTGTATTATAATATCAATTTTTTGTTTACCACCTGTGCTTATCTTAGTATTTGGATTTATATGAACGTTTCCGACACTCGGTGTGTGTCATCTTCAGATATGGGGCCTATGTCATTGTGTGTTGTGAAGCCCTAGCTTCTTAATTATGTTGTGGGTTGTTCACTTGTGTATGGACTTTCATGATTTCTTAGTTTACTATAAGCAGTATGTGGTTGGTTATTGTGATTCTGTTAAGTTCTATCTTTTAAAAACCCGTGTAGGACAATAAAATTATGTTAAAAACATTATAACACATAATTATAAACAAATAAAAACAAATATATACACTATAAAAACACTGTAAAACACTGTATACACTATATTACTTTTTCACGTATATGGTTGGCTGTGTTGGCCTGTTGTATCGTTAAAATTGGGTTACTTTACTGTTCTTGGTAAGAACTGTCTTTTTGACGCACTTTCACTGATATTCCATATTGTATGGGGTTTTTTGATGTTGTTCAAGTTGACTGCTGTGGATCGTGGATGCTGTTGTTGAATACTTAGACGTATATAATACAAGCTATTTTCTGTTGGGTCCGCTGTCTAGTATGGCCATGCGTGTCTGCAAGAATTTACTTTATATTAATATATAGAATTAATACAATTTTGTTTTTTATTAAGTTGGAATCTGTCGCGTAAAATGTTGTATGGAATAATTCGCTAAAATAGTAAACTTACCACGGCCTTCTTTATTATCCATGAATGTTTTCATTGTCACAGTCAATATATTGTCCTCGCATCTCTTTGGACGGTATTTATGATACTAGCTGATTTACAGTAAGACCTGCTTCCCACATTTCTACAATCCACGCGTCACCTCAGACTTATAAGACATGATATTTTCTAAAATTTGCTCTCAATGGATAGTTTATTCAAAGCCTAGAGAAACAAACAAGCTGAATTCATTTTAATAAATGATTACGCAACGATATTAGGGCTTACAATTCATTTTGTATATCGGTATGACTTACGTTTCCCAACCCAAGTTCTCGTAAGACAATTCAAGCCGATATCGACTTCGAATACTAATGAACGCTTCTGTGCATAATTGAAGGGTTCAGAGCCATAGTGGGCCAAGCGCCATTTATTAAAAAACGGAGAAAGAAAGGGTTAAAGTTAAAGGAATACCATAGTTTAATGAAGATTGACATATTTAGTTTTAATGTGCATAGGCTACTTTGTTACTTGCTATATGTTTCATTAAAGCCAGTGATATCAGAGATTGTCGCAATTTAGCAGTGTTCAAAAACAAACTTATTAAGCATTTTCTTACTGCGTAGAGTAGGTTTAATTTTTACTTAATAAAAAAATTATTTCTTCTTAACTTCTACAATAAATTGTCTAGCCTTTATTAATCAGTTAATCTTTTAGTACTTTGATCTTTATTGTATTTGTAAATTTAATATG